>NW_027531026.1:3853897-4152454 GCF_008692635.1 Crocuta crocuta
GGGGGGGGGGGGGGAACATTTGTGCACTCTTGCTCTAACCTGCCAGTGTTCCCAAATGTGCTGCTGCCATGTCCCCCTTCCTGAGGCAATGGCTGAGCACCTTGCTCCTGCCCAGGATCTTCTAACCTGCCCAGGATCTTCTAACCTGCCCAGGATCTTCTACGCCAGGGTACACCCATAGACCACACAGGAGACAAATCCCTTGAATACTGGACTTTGGTGGCCAAGAGAGATTGCATTTCTGAGACCCATGGGCCTAAAACAATCTAAGCAACAAGTCAAGAGACAACTGAGAACTGGGGAAGGCTAAACAGTATGGTTCATCTCGCTATACTGGGCCATCCCTTCAAGACTGGGAAAGATAGCTGTTTCACTTAACACACAGAAACAAACACAGAGAGTTAAACAAAATTAGGAAACAGAGAAATATGTTCCAAATGAAAGAACAGGAGAAAACTTTAATAAAATGAAAATAAGAAATATACATGATACAGAGTTCCAAGTAATGGTCATGAACTGAACTTGAGAGAAAAATGGAGAAACACAGAAAGAATTTAAAAAGAAATAGAAAAATATAAGTTTTAAAAAACAACTCACAGATCTGAAAATCAGTCAGCAAACATCAGCCTTAAGTGACACAGTAGACAAGATGGATTTAATACACATATACCAAACATTCCATCCAAAAAGCAAAATACATATTCTTCTCAAGTTCACATAGAACATTCTCCAGGATAGACCACAAAATAAGTATCAGTAAACTTAAGAAGACTGAAATCCTATCAAGCATATTTTCTAACCAAAATGCTATGAAACTAGAAATCAATTGCAACATACAAACTGAAAAAAAAATCACAAATATTTGTAGATTAAATGAAAGGATCCTGTACAACCAATGGGTAAACAAATAAAGAATAAATTTAAAAACTGGCTTGAGACAAATGAAAATGGAAACACAAAGGTCCAAAATGGTTGGAACACAGTAAAAGCAATTCTAAGAGAAATATTTATAATGACACAGGCCTACCTCAAGAAACAAGAAAAATCTCAAATAAACAATCTAACTTTACACCCAAAGGAACTATAAAAAGAATATCAAAGCTCAAAGTTAGTATAAGGAAGTAATAAAGATTAAAGAGGAAATAAATCACTAGTGACTAAAATGAAAATAGAAAAGCTCAATGAAACTAAGAGCTGGTTCATCAAAAAGGTAAGCAAAATTGATAAAACTTTACCTAGACTCATAAAGAAAACAAAGAAAAAGTTCAAAAAATCAGATGAAAGAGGATAACTTATAAACTAAAGAAATACAAAAGATCATAAGAGACTACATGAACAGTTATATGCCAACAAACTGATAACCTAAAAGAACTGGATAAATTCCTCAAAACACACCTTCTTCCAAGACCTAATCAAGAAGAAATAGAAAATCTGAATAGACTATTAGTAAGGAGATTAAATCAGCAATCAAGAAACTCCCAACAAACAAAAGTCCAGGACCAGATGGCTTCACTGGTATATTCTACCAAATATTCAAAGAAGAGTTAAGACCTACCCTTCTCAAACTCTTCCAAAAAATTGAAGAGGAGGGGATACTCCCAAATTCAAAACCAGTATACCTTGATACCCAGACAAGGACACCACCAAAAAAAAAGGAAATTACAAGCCAGTATCCCCAATGAAACTAGATGCAAAAATTCTCAACAAAATATTAGCAAATAAAATTCAACAATGCATTAAAGGGATCATACACCAAGATCAAGTGGGATTTAAACTCCAGGAAGAAAGGGCAATTCAACATCTGCAAATTAATCAACATGATAACACAATAACAAATGAAGGATAAAAATCCCATGACCTTCTCAATAGATGCATAAGAAACAATTGACACAATTCAAACATCTATTTAGTTTTCTAAGTTTATTTGTTTGTCTCTTTGTTTATTTATTTATTTAGAGAAAGGGGGGTTGGGGCAGAGAGAGGGAAAGAGAGAATCCAAAGCTGGCTCTACTCTCTCAGCCCAGAACCTGACACAGGGCTCTGCATGAATCCTAAGATCATGACCTGAGATGAAATCAAAGGCCAGGCATTTAACCAACTGAGCCACACATGCATCCCCAAACATCCATTTATGATAAGAATTCTTAATAAAATAGGTATAGATGAAACACCCTTCAATATAATATACGCCACATATGACCAGCCCATAGCTAACATCACACTCAACATCAAAAAGCTAAAAGCTTTTCTCTAAGATCACAAATAAGATGAAAATGCCCACTTTTGCCATTACAGTACTGGAAGTCCTAGGCAGAATAATTAAGCAGGAGAAGAGAATAAAAGGCATCCAAATTGGAAAGCAAGAAGTAAAACTATCCTATTTGCAGATGACAAAAACTCTAAACGCCCCACCAAAGAACTGTTAGGACTAACAAACACATTCAGGGTACCAAATCAATATACAAAACATCTGTTATGTTTTTATACCTTAACAATTATCAGAAACAGAAATTAAGTAAACAATTGCATTTACAATTGCATAGAAAAGAATAAAACACCGAGGAATAAATTTAACCAAGGTGATGAAAGACCTATACACTGAAAACTGTAAGACACTGATGAAAAACTGGAATACCCAAATAAATGGAAAGATATTCAATGCTCATAAATTAGAAAAATTAATATTATTAAAATATGCATATTAGCCACAGCAAACTAGAGAGTCAATGCAATCCCTATCAAAATTCCAATGGTTTGGGGTGCCTGGGTGGCTCAGTCGGTTAAGCATCTGACTTCGGCTCAGGTCATGATCTCGCGGTTCATGGGTTCAAGCCCCACGTTGGGCTCTGTGCTGACAGCTAGCCCAGAGCCTAGAGCCTGCTTCAGATTCTGTGTCTCCCTCTCTCTCTAACCCTCCCTTGCTCATGCTGTCTCTCTCTCTCCCTCTCTCTCTCTTAGAAATAAATAAAACATTAAAAAAAATTTTTTAAAACAAAAAACAAAATTCCAATGGCTTTTTTCAGAAAAATAGAACAAACAATTCTAAAATAAAACACAGAAACTACATTGGTGGTTGCCAGGGAGAGGAGACAGAGGGCTTTGGGCAAAATGGGTGAGTGGATCAAGAAGTATAAACTTCTAGGGTGCCTGGGTAGCTCAGTCCATTAAGCAGCCAACTCCTGATTTGGGCTCAGGTCACGATCTCAGGGTTGGTGAGATCTACCCCACATACAGAGATTAAGCCCCATGCCAGTCTCTATGCTGACAGTTTGGAGCCTGCTTGGGATTCTCTCTCTCTCTCTCTCTCTCTCTCTCTCTCCCCCCCCCCCNCTCTCTCAAAATAAATTAAATATTAAAAAAAGAAAAAAGAGGAACAAACTTCCAGTTACAAATTAATTCACAGGGCTGTTAATATACAGCACGGTGGCTAGCTACGGTCACTAACATTGTATTGCAAATTTGAAAGTGGCCAAGAAAGTAAATCTTAGGGGCGCCTGGATGGCTCAGTCGGTTAAGCGTCCGACTTCAGCTCAGGTCATGATCTCATAGCCCGTGGGTTCGAGCCCCACGTCGGGCTCTGTGCTGACAGCTAGCTCAGAGCCTGGAGCCTGTTTCAGATTCTGTGTCTCCCTCTCTCTCTGACCCTCCCCTGCTTATGCTGTCTCTCTCTCTCTCTCAGAAATAAATTTAAAAAAAAAAAAAACATTTAAAAAAAATTAAAAATTAAAAAAAGAAAGTAAATCTTAAAAGTTTTCATTACAAGAAAATAATATTTTTCTTTGTAGCTTTGTATGAGAAATGGTAAGTAGACTTTTTATACTGTACACAAATGTCAAATCATTATGTTGTATACCTAAAACTAACACAATGTTGTCTGTCACTTATATTTTCATCAAAAAAAAAAAAAAAAAGAAAAAGGAAATCTTCTCAATTCCCTAAACTTTGATCAGCTTGAGCTGGGGGAAGGTACTGCCAAAAAGCCAACAAGCTAAAAGCAAGATAAAGATCACTCCTCCCAAACACAGCCCCAGATCCCCTCTCAAACCTCTGCTTACATTGTAAGGAACTATAATGGCAACGAAACATTACATGTGTGAAGCCTACTAGTACAGTTTGATGTGTTAGCTGGAAACTATTGAAACAAAGACTATTTCTCAGGAAAAAAACACTGTGAGGTTCACAGTTTTCCCAAATGATTGAAATGCTGTCTTATTTAAAAGCAGAGAGAGAACTTCAATAGGTAAATTTTTCAATTCTTTGAAAAATGTATAATTCTGTAATTCTGATGTTTATTAAATAAATATGTAACATAAGCCTTATATAAGAAGTTAGCTCTGAATATTTATATGATCAGTAATTATGTTCTGTGAAGATAAAACAAAACAAATGCTAAAATAGAAGGGATGACTTGACATCTTGATTTCTCCAACCAGCTATCTGAAATGGCCATATGGGCTAATTATTTCAAGCCAAAGTATTTTATAGAGAGAAATGAACATCGCTGTGTGTTCGCCTTCCTATTCCTTTTGCACTGTCTAAAGGAATAATATAACCCAGGAGGTGAAGAGTTGTTTAGAAATTTATGCAACTGAAATTAATTTCAAATTAATCTTACATTTTGAATGCTAGCTACACCTGAGGTTTTTTTCTTTTAAAGTCTTCTATTTTTAGTACAGCATAATTTTTAGGAGCTAGTATTAGGTTCTCAAAATGCACTGCAGCAAAGGAAAGGGGACCAACCAGCTTCCTAAAGAGGGTAATACAATGAACATATATTTTTTATGGGATGTGTTTATCTATCCTCTCTTGAAGACAGGATTGCAAAGAGATTTTATTTCCTACTCTCATCCAGGGCTAGAACTTTATCATGTCCCTGCCACTGCTGAGTTCTGCTACTTCCAGAAGGAAATCTTAAAGGTGGTTTAGTAAATACTAAATGGAAACCCTGGGATATCTCACTACAAGAAATTCAAAAGTAATAGCTGAGTAATTCAGAACAGAACCTCTGCGTCTCTCGTTAAGAGTATGTTAAGCTCAGTAGAAATATCTCTGTGGTTTTAGCAACTCTAATTGTGCCCTATTGACAATAAGCAATGTTTTCTCAAGAATATTAACAAAGTATGAGCCATTTACATATTTCTTTATGTAAGGGCCCAAATCTTACTTACATGTGTTTGTTCTTGGGGCCCTGATCAAAAGAGTTTCAGTAAGTGTCCAGTCATATCATTATACATGAAAACAGTTTTGATTTTTGTAGGCACACAGTCTACTTAAATCAACACTTAGAGAAAATTCTATTAAGCAAAGACTCTCACCCCAAGGTAGTACAGAGTATGGAAATTATGGTAGAGATGAGAGAATATCGACAGAAGAATTGTTTGAAGCACAGGCTCACGAACAGCAATAAAGACTGAAAGTGTGATTGAAACAGACTAAATTACAAAAGGAGACACACGAGACCCTTGTGTATTTCTCAGGGATAAGGCAAACAGCTTGGAGGACTCTCGCAAGCTTCAGTGTATTATGAGCCAAAGTTCTTCTAATCTGAATTAGTGGGAAATAATTATGGCCTGTGTGTTCCTTTAAAGAAGCTCCAGAAACATTTGCTACTTTGAAGACATTCTTTCTTTAAAGTGTTGATTTTTTTTAAGTGTAATTCTCACAGAACTATGCTTCAGCAATGTGGATAAGCCCTACATTAATTTATATGAAATGCTGTATGTCCTGACAATATGAATTAATTTGTATTTATATACATTTAAAGTTGCTGTGGCAGATATCAGATAGAGGATAGATTGCAAGTATTATAGATTTTCAAGTATGCAAATTTCAAATGTATTCAGTCATTCTCAAGAACTGGAACAAACTAAAGAGAAGAATTCAAGGGTTAAATCCTTCAGGTTTTTATCTGACATCTGCCTTCATTTGCCATATTCCCCACACACAAAGGTTTCTGGAAGGCAAAGTGTTTCTTCTCTTATAATCTGAGTCCTGGGACTGTAGTAGCATGGTTGCCTAGGGTCTGACAAAATTCTCCCTACATGTTGTATCTCAGATTCACAAAAGAAATCACTCTGGACTTCCCATGTTCAGAATAATTTATCCTGTGGCTTTTACATGGCCAAATTTTAATTTGTGCCCATTATTCCTTTTTATCTGGTAATCACATATAAAGGAAATCTTTAGACAGATAATAATCAAAAACAGAAATCCATGTGATACTTTCCAAAGCATACTTTAACTGTATTTTGCATACTTGTATGCTCCAATATCTGTTATTTGTCACTGACAAGAAGATGGATAATAGTGAGTTATATCAACTTTTTTAAAAAATTTAAAAAATTTTTAAAGTATTTTTGAGACAGAGAGGGAGAGATAGAGAGTGTGAGTCGGGGAGGGGCAGAGAGAGAGGGAGACACAGAATCTGAAGTAAGCTCCAGCATCTGACCTGTCAGCACAGAGACTGACACGGGGCTTAAATTCATGAGCTACAAGATCATGGCCTGAGCTGAAGTTGGATGCTTAACCAACTAAGCTACCCAGGCACCCCTGGAATTAATTTAACTTTTAAGAAATACAGTTGTGTAACACAAAAACAGCCATCAAAATTATGAAATTCTGAACTAATTCTAACCCAGCTCTCTTCAACATTTTAACTGTTTTAAATTCTAATTCAAGTGTTTTAGAATCCATGGTTTCAACTTTTACCTAAAGATGATACCTGTGGACAGTAAATAAAAATGGTTTTCAATTTTTCTTAAAATTGTCTACAGGTGAGGTGGCAAAATATACAAGTTGTTAAAGGGAAAGAGATACTTTTTTTTTTTAATATTTTTATTTATTTCTAGGAGAGAGAGAGAGAGACAGCGTGAGCAGGGGAGGGTCAGAGAGAGAGGGAGTCACAGACTGAAACAGGCTCCAGGCTCTGAGCTGGCAGTCAGCACAGAGCCCGACGCGGGGCTCCAACCCACAAACCGCGAGATCATGACCTAAGCGAAAGTCGGACGCTTAACCGACTAAGCCACCCAGGCGCCCCAAGAGATACTTTTCAAACCCTAATCGGCTAAATATTAATGGACTGATGCCAGAAATCAATAATCAAAAAGATGTCACCTTAAGGACACTTGAATCCTGTAATCAATTGGTGCATTTACTTGTTTTTTTTTGTCTTTAGAAAAAGAAAAGTGTAGTACATTTCAGTGTAGTACATTAAAAACTACCAGAAGAATTTAGGTGACTGATTTACTTCTTTCTCTTTGTCTCTTTTATAACATAATTTCTAAGGTTTTAGCCTATGTATCTTATGATACTTAACTTTTAAAACTTAAAATCTTGCTCAAAATTGGCCTGCAGTATATATTTTCTCATGGGACTGTTTAGTTGTAGATATATTCAGCTTTCTCAGCCCTGTTAAGTTCATACTATTTTAAAACACACCTCTTCTTTGTAGAAATTTTGGAGTATCTTACCATTCTTGAATCACCCCATATAGGCTAATTCAGTTTCTTATAAATGTGGAATTGAGATGGTAAGGCAGTTAATTGAAAAAAAGATTGATAAACCAAATTTTAGGCATTAAATATAACTATTTCCAAAGAGCATTTGGAAAGGGTCCTCATTTACCCTGTCTGGACAGAACTGGTCAATAATTGGAAAGAGTTTCTCAACCCTAATATTAGTATAGCAGAGAAATGGGCAATCTTAACCCAAAAAGAAATATAATAAAAATCAGGAAATTTGAGGTTTGGAAAATGGACAGGCTCAAAGTACTAGGGGTAAGAGCTGTAGCTGGCCAAGTATTGAAAGGTGAATGAATCTCAGGCATTGTTACAATAGTGTTTGTAGGGCCATCAGACATTTGGAGAGAAGTTATAATTAAAATCCACGAGGCCATTGCATCCCAACTTTCCTTTTTTTTTCATTGTATTCCACATGTCAGATAATGCTTACAAGAGCCATACAATACAGTGGCAAAACTAGAATTGTTAAAAAAAAAAAAAAAAAGGAAAAGAAATCTTAAAAATAAGCGAATAGTAGTCTTATTTTCATTAGCATAGCATTCAGAAAAGTATTTATAAAACATGAAAATTAAATCATACTTTTAAAGATGTCAAAATGGTTTATAAGGAAAAATAAATATGACTAATATTTTTTCTTTAATATTAAACCACATTTCTTAAATATGAATTTAGAACTTTCTAAATTCCACTTAACAAATAGCACTAATAAGTTGAGCATCTATGTAATACTAAGGGATATTCATAAATAAATATAATTCCTTTTTTATTACTATATATAATGTACAAGCTGTAACATATTTTTATATAAAGAGCATCATTCTCAATAAGACACTTAATTATATAAAACCCTAAGTATTGGTGTTTTATCTGGTCTCCCCCTTCCTTTCACTAAAAATGTGTTTATGGGAAAAATTATAAAGGCAATGAAAGTAACTATAATATCATAGTTCACAAATTCTACAAAACACTCCAAACATACAACTGTTAGCCATGGGACATTAATGGCTGGGTGCTAGAGGTTGCCAAACCTGGGTTGCTCTGGCTCTCCTTGGGATTTCTCCCACCCTTCTCAAAATCATATCAGAATACCTATGGATACATGAGTGCAAGTGATAGCATTAGAGGAATAACCTTGACTCCTTTTAGACAGATGAAAAATTCATGTCATTCACAAACTTTAGGTCTCTGACTATTATTAGCAACAGAGTACTTGCTACACACCTCAAAATAACACAAATATTCTAGTATCCGCCCTCAGTTGAAAATATCTTGATGGAACTGTTAGCTCCCTGAGTTTCCAGCACTAAGTTCCCAGCATACGGCACAAGGAGGGCACACTGTCAGCATTCAATAATTGTGGGTGGAATTCAACTTGGCATCCGTTAGGTGACCCTACCATTGAGGAATGGTCTCCCTTCACTAATTGCAAATGAGAACTGCCAAATACAATTTGGTCCTCCAGACTGGCTGTCAGCACTTTTAATCCATATTAAAGTAAGCCTGCTTACGAAGGGGAAAAATAGCTTACTTTTATAAAGTTTTAGAATGATTGATAAATTTTTTATACATATATGGTATTTTAGTCTTCTCATTTTGTCTCTTTATTGAGATTTCATCAGTGCAGAGGAAGAGGGGGTGGTTGCCTATATTTGAAAGTGTTGTGTTTATAAATGTTTTTGTGTGTATATGTGTGTTAGAAAAAAGTGGTATTGTTTAAAAATGTCTTTGGAAATAATCCAGTAGAAGAAAGATGTTGATTCTGTATGACAGATGACATGATAGATACATCTTAAAATCTGGGATTCACAATTTAAATTCTGATTCCTGGAGGGGAGCCTGGGTGGCTCAGGTTGGTTAAGTGTCCAGTTCTTGATTTCGGCTCAGGTCATGATCTCACAGTTTGTGAGATCCAGCCCTGCATCGGGCTCTGTACTGACAGTACTAAACCTGCTTGGGATTCTCTTCTCATCTCTCTCTCTCTCTCTCTCTGTCTCTGCCCCTCCCACACCCCCACACATGCTTGCAGGTGCATGCACATGCTCTCTCAAAATAAATAAATGTTAAAAAAATTATAATAGTAAATAAATTCTGGTTCTTGGAGAAGAGAGTTTATCTTCAAACAAGCTGTCTCAATTTCGCACAATTCAGATCCTAAATAAGTTTTTAAAATGAGGCAATAATAATAAATGGGCCCTCATTCTCCAATCTTTTTTCCCATTCAAGAAACAAAAAGTTTCAGTTCCAATCTCATTCTCAGTTGAATACTTAAAATGATCAATACATAATGTAATAAATAATATCAATCATTTACAAAAATTTTATAATGTTTTGCAAAGAACAAAGCTACACTTTTTTTTCTTTTAAAACATATTTTACCTCAATGAAGACCTATAAAAGCAACCTAATAGAAGCAGGAGATTCCAGATCATATGAGCAAGTCTCTTTTGACATCTATGGATACTTATGTCCACGATTAGTGTGAAAATGTTTTCTATCCTTTTGGCACAACTGATCTGGAATGCCTATGTAAGTTAAGACAGACTGTATTAGCATTTTATAAAACTACCAATTTTTTTTTTTTTACAATGCAGCAATTTCCCAAACTTCCACAATCTCAACTGCAAATTAAACTTCTATGTCACTGCCAGGTTAATTTTCCAAAAGCATTCTTGAAAACAGGTTTATTGAATGCTTCTTATGTGCTCCACACTATGCTAAGCAATTTTCAGGCATTATCTCATTAATTCTCACACCTATGAGGTAGATACTATTAAAATCCTCATTTTACAGATGAGAAAAAGAAGCTTGGGGGAGATTTCATCATTTGCTCAAGGTTGTACAGCTATTTCATTGTAGGACTATATTTCTGAGACACAGGTCATTTCACTTCAAAACAAGCTGCTTACCATTGTGCACTCTTGTGTGTGAAAAATCTTCAAATGGGCTCGTTTTTCCATATGAAACAAGAAAGAGCTTGTAGAATCACACCTTTAGAAACTATTCTGGAGGTCCTCTAGCCTCCTATGCTTTTCCTCTCTATTCTCTGATGGCTCTAAAGCTAATGCAGACATTGACTCTTATGAGGTAAGGATAGTGTCCTACTTCTGCATGTTACCTGTCAAGGCACATGACCTTGCCTTTAATAACAATAAAAGGGCAATCAGTCTTTGATGCAGACACATTTTTCTACCTTTCAAAACGAGACTTTTCATGGGATGGTCCCCATCTGGGCTTACTTAATATTTAGTCATTCAAGAAATATATTTTTACTGATCATCTATTATATGCTTTTCCAATTTTCCTTCCAGTTTTCCAATTCAAAATATTTTTTAATGAAAGACATACCCACTTAATATATTCCCTATGCTGTAAGTAATACAAGAGCATACTAGAGGTATAAGGAGTTCATTTACAATCCACACTCTTTAGTAACTGTAATGTAAAAATAAAGCTATATAAGTTCCTTAGTTTTAGAGGCATCCAGGTCTTTTAGGCCATAGAGAGTAGAAATAAAATCATCAATGTATTTTTATGATTCGAATGGAATATCTACTTTACAACTCTCCTGGAAAAGGTTAACTCTAAAACATAAAACTAAGAAAAGCATTTATTACTGCTTTAATATAATGTCCAGTATTTTCTTTCATTTCATATCCTGGAAACATATTTCCATAGAATCAGTCACTTTGTCAAAGAAGTTTCTCCTATACTTCTGTGTGTATGTGTGTGTGTGTGTGTGTACATGCACATGCACACTTCTCACTATTTTATGATTCCAGACCTGATTACATTGTTATGTTACCCTTTGGCAAGGTTTACAAAAAGTGAAACCCCATAACCTCTTGACAAATGTTCCTCTCTCTTCTTAACTGGTAATGAAAGAGTGAAAATTTGTGGTGAATGAGATCCAACCTGAAGATCCATCTACAAAAGAGAAACAGACATTTCAAACCCTTCTTCCTCTCTTTTACTCTGAGAATATAAAGAGGACAGTTCTCCATGGGGACTTTTCCTTTCAGAGTAACAATACTTGAAAGTTGAGAATTCATCCACTTTCACCACCTGTTTAAAATGCCCAAGCCTTCCTTGGCCTATTGCAGCAAGTGGTCTGTAAATTTGAACAAACTCAGATTTCTTACATTCCTCCCACCTGCCACATTTTCTTAACTGAAAGCAAAAAGTGTTGCAATTGTATGTATTCCCGCGAGCCTGCAGAGATTCACAGAGTTCTAACAGACATTGCTTTACGTTTTTAAAATAGGACAAAGCAGTCTGAAAATAGTGAGGTTTTGGGGTAGATCTGTTTTTAAAAAGACTTAAATATGGTAAAATCAATCTAAAAACTGTTCTAGGCAGCTGAGAGGCTGGGGATAACATGAGCAAAGGGAATAAAGAGAGCGCTGAAGAGCCAGTACCAGTTGCTAATACTTAATCTCTTTAAATAATGAATTAGCTGCTCATATCTAGTGTGGCTGCTAAGAGAAAGCACTTTCTTTGTGGAGTGAAGTAAAGCTTGAATACCCATGAATTATTCAATATAAAGTGTGCCAGTTAAAATGCCTTGATATTGGAAGTCAAGTGTAAGATTATCTCTTGTCTGTCAAAAAGCATCTCTACCGTGTTATTGAGCCCTAGAGGAGGGGCCCAAGGAGTAAGAAAAGAAAGAAGGAAAGCCATCCAGAAACAACATAATAAAGCACTAAGGATTCAAAGTGAGCTGGCAGCAGCTTCCTCACTGTGGGGAAACCTTTATTGACATGGCCTCTTTAAACAGAACTTACTGCTTACTGCTTACAATCACTACCTCCCTCTGTCCTCCAGGATGAAACAAGGAAAAGTTGACTATTTTCCATTGGAAACACTACATACTAGTTCACCAGTTGGCTTAAAGAAATAGTTTCCCCCCTATTTTACCTTCTGATCAATTTATAATTTTTAAAGCAAAAGTGATTAGCCATAAAATATATTGGAATGTAGTCCATGGCAAAATTTCAATGTACAGTATTTCATTATTACTCTATGAAATGATTTCATATTCAGCTGGTTTTTCTTTCCTGGAAGTTCTTCAAGATTTGCCTTTGTTTTTAATAACTCAGAGAAATAATTTGGTACATAAATAAATCAAGATCCTAAAGTCACTGTGCTTCTTTTAAAAATAAAGTACTTGGAACCTGTATATGTTATACTTTTTTTTTTTAATGTTTTTTATTTATTTATTTCTAGGAGAGAGAGAGAGAGACAGCGTGAACAGGGGAGGGTCAGAGAGAGAGGGAGTCACAGACTCTGAAACAGGCTCCAGGCTCTGAGCTGGCAGTCAGCACAGAGCCCGACGCGGGGCTCGAACCCACGAACCGCGAGATCATGACCTAAGCGAAAGTCGGACGCTTAACCGACTAAGCCACCCAGGCGCCCCTGCTATACTTTCAAAAAGCATTCATTAAGCACTAATTATGGGAAGGCACTGTTCTAGGTGCTGGGAATAAAAAGCTCAGTAGTCCCTACCCGTATTTGCAGTGTAGAAGAGGAAACAGATGCATACACATTAAACCCATAAAATGTCAAAGATGATATGATGGAACATCTCAAAGGACAGAGGGCAATCTATTTGAGTAGGGAGTGGGGACAATCAGAGAAAGCCCATAGAAAATATAATGCTAGAGATTAGATTTGGAAAAACATAAAAGATGTTCACCAAGGCAGATTGAGGAAGGAGGCTTTTATTACAAGGAATGAGGATAAGTAAAAGTGGTGCTGTGATCACCATCTGGCATCTTTGAAGAACTACAGCCATCAGGGTGTGAGTGAAGCATCATTTAGAGGCTGACAGGTAAAAATAGGCTAGGCGATAGGCACAAGGCTGATTGTTGGTACCATGCTAAGGAGTTGGAATGTTATTCCCTAAGCAGTAAAAGGCAGTTCAAGGCAAGTAAGCATTAGATGTACATCTTCATTTTCTTGTTAAGAAAGATCCTGCTGATAATAAAGCAGATAGCAGACTGAAAAAGTACATAGCTGGGAACGGGGGCACCAGCTACGTTACTATTACCAGTGTGATGAAGACAAAAAAGAGTAAGAAGGTGGGGAATGGTTGTGGCAGTGGGATCTAATTCAACTTCTAGGTATCTGATTCAGATGAACGAGTAGCAGGTGATACTGTTCACTAGACTAGAGTAGATGGACTAGTTTAGGAGATTAAGACAGTGAGCTCAGTTCTGGATCTGTTAAACAAAGATATGGGGTAGGGATTTCAAGACTGTAATCTGGAGTTCAAAGTGGTCTTGGCTAAAGATGCAAATGTGAGAATCATCAACTTAGACTCGGTTAATGAAGACGTAGGGATAGATAAATGAGCCAGAAAAACTGCATAGGACTCCAGGGAAACCAGTAACTAAAGGGCAGGCAGAGGAAAAGTACAATACACAACAAATTAAAAATTTAGAGAAGTACAAGAAAATTATGAATGCAGATTTGAAACTAAGGGATGAGGAAGCTTTAAGAAAAAAGAAGTGGCCAACAGATTCATATGTCCCTTTAGAGGTGAAGTATGATGAAGATTAAATATTATCTGAAGGATTTGGCAATTAGTGGATGACAAGTGACTTTTTTCATGGCAGCTAGTTTGCAGTGATAGAAAAAATAACCAAATTATCCAGGATTAAGGAGGCTAGTAAGGAATTCAAAACAGTGAGTACAGACAATTCTTCAGATAATGGGAAAAATAGGTGTGATAGTGCGTTGAATTGTTTCCCCGAAAAAGACATATTCAAGCTTTAGTCTCTGGTACCTGTGAATAAGACCCTTATTTGGAAACAGTCTTTGAAGACATAATTAGTTAAGGAGGCAATCCTTGGCACTCCTTGGCCTATAGCTGCATCACTCCAATCTCTGCTTCTGTCTTTACATGGCTCCCTTTCCTGTGTGCCTCCACATCTCTCCCTCCATATAAGGACATGAGTCATATTGGATTAAGGGCCCATCTTTTTTTTTTACAAATAGTTTATTGTCAAATTGGTTTCCATATAACACCCAGTGCTCATCCCCACAAGTGCCCTCCTCCATGCCCATCTTCCCCCTCCCCCCCACATCCATCAGTCCTCAGTTTGTTTCTCAGCATTCAAGAGTCTCTCATGGTTTGCCTCTCTCCCTTTCCCCCACCATTTCCCCCCTTCTTCTCCCCCATGGTCCTCCGTTAAGTTCCTCCTAATCCTCCTATACGTGCAAACATATGATATTTGTCCTTCTCTGCCCGACTTATTTCGCTCAGCAGAACACCCTCAAGGTCCATCCATGTTGCTACACATGGCCAGATTTCATTCTTTCTCATTGCCATGTAGTATTCCATGGTATAGATAAACCACATCTTCTTGATCCATTCAGGCCCATCCTATTCTAGTACGACCTACACTTGATTTAACCAATTACATTTCCATAATCTTATTTCCAAATAAGGTCACACTGTGAGGCACTTGGTACTGTGACTTTCAACATATCTTTTTGGGGGATACAATTCAACTTATTACAGTATCCTAAAGACAAAGTAATCTAGCAAATATATATATGCATGAGAATACAGAAAAGAATATAGATATAAATATAGATATGGATACATGAAATAACTAACACCCAGAGGTTTGGTGTGTTTTTTGTCTTTTTTCACTTTTTCAAGTCATACAGCAAGTTAGTACCAGAGCCAGCATTAAAGCCCAGGTCCATCAATTCCCAGTTAGCTGCCAGCACCCCTTACAACTCATGAAGGGGCTTAATTTGGCACTGTAGATATTGTACAAACTCCTTAATATGGTCCAAGGATGTGCATCATCTGGCCACAGCTTCAACTCAAGCCACATCTCCTGCTCTCCATGTTCAAGTCACACTTTTTTCTAATTTCATAAATTTGCTGGCCTCTTTTCCACTTCAGTCTCTCTTGCACAGGCTAATTCCTCTACCAAGAAAATGATACTCATTGGTCCCACTCACTTCTCTTCATTCTTCACATCTTACCAGAAAGTTATTTTCTTGAGAAAATCAATGCTGAGTATGAGGTTAAATCTACTACATTCCTCTGTGGCATCCTCATACTTTGGAAAACTTTTCACGGGTTAGATTAACATTTTAGGTGTTTAATGTACATTTTTACCCAAAAATTGTAAGCTCTGAGAAGTCAGGAAACATGTTAATCTTCCCAAAAGCCCAGCAGGCATTTGCTACATATTTACTGAATGAAGGAAGGAGTCCTGACTTCCCACTCTGTCAGATGACAAAACATGCTGGACATGGTGAAACACTTGGATCTCTGATATCCCTCCAGTACCCATATCCACAGGTACATTCTTTTGCATTCTTTTGGGGGACATTCTTTTGTTTATTTTTTTAAGTAGGCCCCACACCCAACATGAGGCTTGAACTCTGAGATCAAGAGTCCCATGCTCTAACAACTGAGCCAGCCAGGCACTCCATTCTTACCCAAGTTATCTTTATAGCCATATTCCTTACCTTCTTCAAGTTTTTTTTTTTTTCCCAATATCATGTCAGTGAGGGCTACTTTGAACTTAAAATTATAATCCCATCCTACTGGCCCTGCTTTACTTTTTCTTTTATGCCCAGCACTTATGACTTTCTAACATTATAATTCACTTATTATTTGGCTATTATCTGTCTTCCCCTATAGAAAATGTAAATTCTAGGGCAGAGGTCCTTGTCTTTTTTATTCAATAAAATATCCCAAAAAACATGTACTGGCATTCCTGACATGCAGTAGACCTTTCAAAAATAATTATTAAATATATGTATTCCAGCAGCATGAAGAAACTAAAACTATCTTCTATAAGAAATCAGTACAGATCCTCCATTGCCTGAATCATACTGTAAAAGAAACAGAAACAGGTATATGGTAGGAATTTTATTTGATGTAATCCTTTTTTTAGGGAAAAAAGAATATAGCTATATTTCGTATGCTTTGTGGTCCCCATAAAACTGTCACTGCAATCAAGAAGTATTAAAGTAGGAGTAATAGCTAACCTGTTTTCCAGTATTATTTGGCAAAAAAAACAAAAAACAAAAAAACACCCACAAAAAACAACTAAGCATTAAATTCAGTAACTGAACTAATCTCTGATCCTTCCTGACAACTTAAATCACTTGGCACATTGCAATATTTTCTGCAATTTTCAGTGATTTGCTTAAAGCCAACTTCTACCTACTACTCTGCACATAAAATAAAGCCAGCTTAGACCTAAGCACTTTGTGGACATTTCATAAATGTAACAAAACCATAACAATGAGCACTGCCCTAATGTTTATACTTAAATTTAAAGGCATAGCGCAGGTTGTGGTAATAAAGAGAATCTTGGAGCAATTAGAGCTAATATACTGATTCATGCAATTACCTCCCGTTCATGCTCTCACGGTCTCTTTTGATACTCAAAAGATACTCTCTTTTGATACTTTTGATACTCAATCCAACCTGCAATTGGTCAGTTAAAAGAAAAAAAAAACCATCCTGTACCAGTTGAAGGCACTCCAACTGCCTACCACACCCTTAGTGGCTAGCCATTTCAGCTGTTCCTTCCAACGTTGTCTTAATCTGTTGAGGATGCTGTAACAAAACACCACTGATTGTGTACCTTATAAATAACAGAAACTTACTCCTCCCAGTTCTAGAGGTTAGGAGGTCCAAGATCAAGATGTCAGCAGACTGAGTGTCTCCTGAGAGCCTATTTCCTGGTTCACTGACTGTGGTCTTCTCCCTGTATCCTCACGCAGCATATGGAGTAAGAGAGCTCTCTGGGTGGGGTCTCTTTTCTTAGGGCATTAACCCCATTCTTGAAGGTTCCCTCTCATGACCCAATCACTTCCCAAAGCTCCATGTCTGAATGTCATCAAATCAGGGGTTAGGTTTCAACAGGATTTTTCAGGAGACACAAATATTTACTCTATATAGCATATACCACAGATAGGCATTCTTGAACTCACACTCCTCAAGGTTATTTTGCTGCTTCTGACCACACAGCCACTTTCTCCTTCACTGATTCTACTCCCTGAAAATACCTAGATCAATGTTCCACATTCAAAAACACCAGCAAATGTTGGTATTTCCTCATGGGTGGAACTGGGAAAAATGCCAGTTCCATTGTTATGGTACCCCAGAGCAGAACAGTGTTTGGACATTGACTTGATGATGCTCTAGAAAGTATTCAAAAGATTGTTGAAAGTTATTTTTAATGTATTTTACCTTTTGTAGGTAGACAGTATGCATTTAATATTTTATTTTCCACTTGTTAATAGAAAAATATCTCAAATATTCTGACAAGTTTTAAATTGCAGAACTCACAAATGTTTAAATAATAATGCAGATTTTACGATCCTTAACGATGGTGGGGGGAATATTCCAGATGAGAAGAAAAGAATGAAGAAAAGGAAAAAAATAAGGGACAAAGGGAGGGAGAAAGGGAAGGTGCGAGAAAAAGAAAAAAGAACATTTGCCAAAGGAACTATCCTGTTATAAAGTTGAGTACTTCACAGAACATTAAAACTAAGCCAAAGTTTGAGAATAACAGGCATAAGAAATCCATACTTTTAGGTTAGAAAACATCAAGGAAGAGAAAGAAACTGCCCAAAAAAACAAGAAAGACTGCAAAATGTGTATGATGGCCTAAAGATAGTTGTACATATGTGTGTAACTGGCATTTTTCCCAGTTCCACCCATGAGGCTATGATATTTCTAATAAGAGATAGGCCTAACCTGCCAGGATGTAAAAGAATTCTCTTTAACTAAATATTAAGACATACTAGATTTCAACATCTCCCTCATTGCTAACACTGAGTAAATATTTATTTTTACTATTAATCTCAATAGATCTTGGAATTGTGTTTGTTCAGTGATACAATAAATCTTGCAGGAGACCTCCAGGTAAAAATTATGCAGCCAGTATATAACTTCCTTTTGTATTCAACTTCAGAAACAAACTGAGTTTGAAGCTTGGCAATCATTTTGGGTATTATGTTGCCTTTGTATCTTCCATGATGCTTCTAAAAGTAAGTGAAGTTCTTTTCCTGTTCAGAAATATCCATCTTTGAAAGACAAGTATAAAAGAGGTCTTCAGGCCATTTGAAACCAAGTCCTCTTTATTACAATATAATGCCAAATTGCTATAAATTCAAAAGGATAGATGTCAGGAATCCTGAGTCTGATATTCATAACTAACTTTTTTTACTTTTCTAAACAACAGAATATATGGATAATTTGCAAAACGCGTCTTGATTATTTTTTGTTTCTCTCTTAGTTCTCACAACATCACTAGATACAATTCTAAAATTAATGCATGATGAAAAGCTTCATTTCAAAGATATACCTATGAATAAGTATGTACCATAGAGAATTTTCATTTTTAAAACCACTTTCATTCACTGCAAATAAGTCTATTCAGAAACATACTGTGGATTTTGTGACAATTGTTTTCCAAGTCTTTATTTATCTAACAGATATTTAAATAAAATATTTCTCCTAGGCCATGACTTTTGACTAAGGTATAATCATCAGAGATTTGCAAAAAGAGATATTAACATTAAAAAAGAAAAAAATTTTATGCATTATGTCATACAGATCATCACTGCAGTCTAGCTATAACTGCATTTCTCTTTGATTCCTCCTTCTTCATTACACAAACTAAGTGATTCTATCTGTAAAAAGGTAGGCAAAATCTTTTGGAATGGAAATTAAGAGTCTTCAAAAGCTAGTAAGACAAAACCAGCTAAGTACAATCTTTCTTTGCGGCCAGTGGGACGTTATTTTGGCAAGCCTCCAAATCAGAACTGACTTGGTAAGTATGAAGACCCCTTAATAAAACAAAGAAAATCAATAAGCCCTTAGCAGATATATGTATTTATGTAGAGAGATGTATAGAAATACATACACACAACATACACACATACATGTACATACACAATCTCATCTACTTTGTTTAATTAAGAAAGAAAATCCACAACTTTGGGCACTTATGAGCTTGAATTCTCATACCGTACCAGATTTTCTAAACTGTGTGTGTGTGTGTGTGTGTGTGTGTGTGTGTGTGTGTGTTTTCTATACATATTTTACATGTATGTATATACATGTAGTTTATGAATATATATGAATTATATACATACATATACAAATATAGTTATGATCTCAGTAAAATAGGAGGTACACAACAGTTTTGGATGAGAGAATCAGGAGACCAAGGCACTAATAAATAAACATTAAAAAGGGGGGGCGGTGCTTGGGTTATTCATTTAAGCGACTGACTTTGGCTCAGGTCATGATCTCGCAGTTCATGAGTTCAAGACCCGCGTCAGGCTCTGTGCTGACAGCTCCAAGCCTGGAGCCTGCTTCAGATTCTGTGACTCCCTCTCTCTCTGCCCCTTCCCTGCTCGTGCTGTCTCTTTCTCTCTCAAAAAATTTAAAAAAAAAAAAAAAAAAAAAGGAGACCAGGACACTTAGTACATTATCAGCTAACCACACCTCAGCAGAGACCAGCCAATCCCCACCCAAGGGCAACACAGCTACCCTGCAGCCAAGACCAGCACAAGATTAAAGACCCTCCTCTCTTACCTCACTGCCCTGAGATCATCAGTATTTCTCCAGAACCCAAGGGCTACCTTGGGAGAAAGAAAAGGGAGTGAAGGAAGAGATCTATGTACTTACTAATCAAAGGATCAATTAAATTGGAAGAGTCTGAATTACCACTAGCACTACAAGTTTAAAATTAGGGTGTTTTTTTTTTTATTCTGCTACACAGAAAAGTTGGGGTCAAATGGGGGAGATACGAGTGAGCATGATTATATGAGCTGTAAAATAAAGAAGTAGTATTTTCTTTGGCCATACCATAGACCATGAATACATCTTTAAACCACTACAGAACCAACACGCATTGAGATTTAAAAAGACGAGAAGTACATAAATAACTTTTTTTTTTAACCTTTCCTTCTTGGTCACTTTTCTGTTTCTTTTTCATTCTCTCCCTTCTTGGTTTTATTTGCCTTTGAAGTAAGGTAACATTAAAACTGAAAGAAAAAAAAAATCCAGAATGGTCCTTGAAACTATGAGTATTTGTTCTGTCTGCTATTTATTCATTTGGGTACCAAAGCATAGAAATTACATCTTTCTGCACCGTAATAAGCTCTATAACATGGGGATGCATATAAATTCACTTCAAATAAAGTTGAGAGCAAGAGCTTTAAAAAAATGCTTGTGAAGCACTTTGCAAATGTTATACAATATAAATAATTCTGTATTTTTTCAACTGTTCCCAAAAGAGAATCAGGGCCTTGTCCTACTCTCTAGAGGTCAAGACAGAGTTAGAACTCCCTCCTGCTCTGTTACATTTCCTAGTACCTATTGACCGAACCAGATGTTGGCAGGTAGAAAATCTGAGACAGCTGGTTATCCAACCCCTGAGGGCCAAATGCTCCAAAAAAATCACTTTTTTTTGCAGCACACATCCTGATTCAGAATCTCTAAGCTAATTATCAGGGTTGTGATTCTCAACCTAATCATTTCTACTACGCCTCCAGAGTAAGAGGGAATCTCAAAATTAACACTTAGTATGCGGAATTGTACACAGACAATATGCAGATGGCCCACACAGGTTTAAATCCTTAAGGCAGTTTCCACTTCTGTTTATGTTCCTCTTAGGTTTATAAAATCATCAGAAACAATTTACTGAGCTCCTCTGGCATGCAACCAACTTCAGAGTGACACCAAGAGGTAACCTGTTTCCTAGCCCTTACTGAACTCGGGATTTGAAAAAAACTGTAGTGCAGACAAAGATGTAACTATGCAACTGACACTGCACAGAAAATAAGCAAAAGTCACAAACATACAGGCTTAAGTCATGACTTTGGGCAAAGGGCAACCGGTAACAAGAGTTATGGGCCATATTTTTTCTGGTCTGTTCAGAAAGACTATCCAGAGTCAAGATTCAAAGTGCACAGAAAGAGTGAAAGAGGTGGGGTTTGCCAGAGAAGACTATGAAATTATCCTGATCAGAGCAGATGTTTCTGGCAGTAGTTGACATTTTGCTTCGGTGCTAAAGAAGATATATATACAACCTATACGCAATCATCATCTATCCGTATCATCGAACATACCAGGCAGCAGGGCAGCATAGCTGTTAAGAGTGGAACGATATTATCTGGGGTCAAAATCTGACTCCCACCCACACCAGCTTCGTAACCTTTAAGGCACTTACTCTCAGTTTCTTCCTATGTAAAATAAGAATAAGAGTGGTACCTACTTCATGGAGTTGACATAACAATTAAGATATAACACATGATAACTTTTTAATATGAAGCCTGCCATAAACCCCGAGTAAAGTTAATTCTTGATGTTGTTGTTATCGTTACATAGAAATGGACTTCCTGTATCAGTCTTGGAAAAATATGAATTCCAATCCTGGTTACAATCTTGTTATGAGATAGTACCTGATAGTAATAATTTATCTATAAAAAATAGAAAAAAATGCTTATTCAAACCTTTAAATATATTATTCATTTACAAAATAAATATAATACTATTTTAGATCAAAATTCTCTGAGGATTAAATAATATCATGCAGGTAAACTGATTAACACAGTTCTTGCCACATACATAGTAAATACTCAAAACTGTAAGTTGCTCTGATGATCATCATCACTTCACTTATTCCACATTATCGTGATCAGTTAGGCAAGGAAAAGTGGGACTCAGATAAAGGACATGTTACTGAGAAGAGAAATGAAAAGGAAATGTGTGGAGGATGCATTTTTCTTTATGTGCATCACAAACTGGGAGATGTGGGATTGATTCTTACTGGGGTACACATGAAGGCTGGGTAGGGGATGAAGCTGAGACAAGCAGGCGGCTTGCTCTTGATCCTAGGAGGAATTGTCAGTATGCTTTTACTATGTGTGCCAAGCATTGTGCTAAGTATTTTACAAACATTAGCTCTTGCAGTCCCCACAACCACCCTGAAAAATAAGGGCTATTGTCACCATCTTATATGATGAACATACTTTTTAACTTTAGCTGGAGAGGGGGAGAGTCTTGATCTGAGTCTCATGACTCTACCAGGTGCTAGTTCAGCTTCTTATGTACAGTGTGACAATGGGAACTTTGAAGGAGGAGCCTGAGAGAAATATAAGGAAATAGAAGGGTAAAGCCTCTGTGAGACAGTGTTTTTAACTTAATAGCCAGAACTGTTGAAGCACTCTCCTGTTACAGAGAGACCCATTCTTCTAAAAATGTGTTTAGCTTTCTTCATTGATACTATGCACATTTTAGAATGTTTTCCTGGGAACTGCAGTCTTGAAAATTATTCTACTCATGCTAGCAATCTTCTAGAATATCTTGTAGAGCTTAGTCTAAACAATTCCCAGGTGAAAGGGAAACTTGGCTTAACTTGAAAAATTAAGCCTAGTCATCAAAAGCAAGGATGTAAGTAAATAGGTAAGATACTAAGGAAATACATATATATGAATAAATTATTTGGGATAGGAAGCAAACTTTTAAAAATACTTCTTCTAACAATGACATGCTTTCCCATACTCCACATTGTCAATTTCTTCATCAATAAATGTCAAAGGTCAAAAACATCCATATCTGGGGAAACCATGGCATTTGAATGCTAAACAAAAGTATATTGCACTGCCAAGAGGACCTGGAATTGAGGAAATAATAAATCATGTGAATATTTCTCTTTGGTATTATTATATCAACCATAACTTTTTTTTTACACAAGTAATAAAAGCTCCTATCCTCACTGTAAACAAAAAAATTGAACATTGTAAGTAAAACAAACGTCCTCCAGCACACACACTTTGATCCCTTTTCAGAATAAAACTACCAGGGTAAGATACATCCTTCTAAACATCTTTTTATGTAGGACTCAAATTGGGATGCCTGGACCAGCAGCAGCACCTGGGAACTTGCTAGAAATGCAAATTCTAGTTTCATTCCATATCTAATGACTCAGAAACGTTGGGAGTGGCATCCGGAACTGTTCTGAACAGGCCCTTCAGCGACACTAGATGTTCAGTCAACCTTGAGAAGGGGTCCAGCTCCCCAATGCCCAGGAAATTAACATTTTGCCTGGGCTCTTGTCCTCTAGGCCCAGGTCATGTATCATTCTTTTTTTTTTTTCAATTGTTTTTTAATGCTTATTTATTTTAAGAGAGAGAGCACACACGAGTGCNGGAGAGAACGGGGAGGGGCAGAGAGAGAGGAGGGAGAGAGTCCCAAGTAGGCTCTACACCGCCAGTGAAGAGCCCTTTCTCTGGGCTGGATCTCACGAACCATGAGATCACGACCTAAGCAGAAATCAAAAGACAGGGACTCCAGTGACTGAGCCCCACAAAAGCCCCTCATGTAACCTTCCAGCCTCACCTTTCCCAAGAGAGCCATCCTACCTTCTCCAGCTAAAGCGTACACATCCGCAGCCCCTGGTTCTGGCTCTGCAAGCTTCCTCTTACAAGGCAGGTCCCTAAATGCTCCGGCTCAGGGCACACAGCAAGCGCCTTAGCTGCGCTCAAAGGCAGGACAGGCACCGCCTCGACGGCTGTGGGTGGCGAGGAGCTAGCAGAGGCAAGTTTGAGGGAAGCAGGCAGGACAGCCGGCCAGCAGCCTGGGCTCAAAGCTCCTGGGCCTTGTCGCCTGACCCCGCCGCCGAGGACCCCAGAATACGCGCGAGGCCTCAGAATCGCGCCCTCCTCCAACCGGGAAGCGAGCAGACGGAGGGTCCCGAGAGTTCCTCACATGCGCAGTGGAGGCGGACGGCCTGCAAGTGGCTGAGCTCTGGGGCCTGCTCTGAGGACGCCGGCCAAGCCAACCTTGGGGACCTTGTCCACCTGCACCTACCATAACTAACTTTTAAATAAATTGAATTTCTCATCTTACAGATTCCTGACAATGTGAATCTAAAAGTAGGAACGATGCAGTGAAGTTTTTATTTTTCCTCCTTTGGTCCAATTCTCCTTTTTCTTTAACTCCAAGTAAATAGGTAGAAGCAAGAATTGTAACTTATTTTACTAAGTACCAATAACTTTAGAACACATATTACAGATCTCAGTTAAATTAAAAGTTGAGTCGGGTAGAACACACAATTACATCTCTCCACCGTCCTCATTAAATTTCAGTTCAATGGGGAATGCTGTCATTTCTTCCACAGGTTTTCCTATTATACTCTTATTTTAAGCCAATACCGTCGGTACTCTGAAGCAAGTACTTGCAGATCCTAAGCAAATAGCATTATATTACCAAGAAGCAGGGTGTTTAATTGTTTCCAGTTTTTCTACACAATTATTGCTTTGGTGTGAATGATCACAGATTGTTTCAAAACAGACCCCCGGAAGACTACTCAGCAAAAGTCAATACGCAAGGCGGAGGCCTAAAGTTTTCTCTTGGGGCATCTCTGCAGTAAATTGTGTTCCTTACAGCAATTTCAACTATCTAATTTTTCAAATCTTGCTGGAATAACAAGTGGCAAATTAGTGGATCTGTCACATGAATGCTATTTGCAATTTACTTGTAGTACACCCTTACTTCACATTCAAGTTTTGTCTTGATGTAATTCACTTAACAAGCAAGTATTTATCACATTTACTGCTCGAAAACATTAATTACCTTTGATCCCACTGAACCTCACACCCACTTACTTTTAAGAAAATTTGACCAGGTTAAAAAGTTACTTAGATAATTACAACTCATTATGTATTAGCAATTCCTTAGTATAGAATGTTGCATCCTTCAGAGTCCCACAAACCTATTCAAACATACTCAGAAATTTGAAGCAAAATATATTAATTACTCAAGAGTAAATTATAATATTCCAGAAGAAACTGGGCTGTACAATGAAAATAACTTCAATAGTTATACCTTTTCAAAACTGATGAAACTGAAGTATTTTAGAGTGCAATACCAATTGTCTGTGTTAATGCGACCAAGGTCTTGATGGAGAGATGAAACACATCCCTCTTTATTAAAAATAATAATAATAAAGACCATGTGATCTTCAATTTCTCGCAGAATATAGATTTTATGTCTTAGGTTCAAGATTCATTGCTGATGAAAATAAGTTAAAAGTCGTTTCAGATGTTAGAAGTGTACTGAACACAAATCATACAGTGAATAGCATTTAATTACTTCATTTAAAAATTATCAGTATGTCCAAAATCGATTCTGTGCATATATAATTGTATGTTCAGTGGAGTCGTGGTCTAAGCTCATTTAACTTATGCCAAATTAATAATATGCATTTAACAATTTAAAAAAATAAAGAGGGCAGGTGATTCTCCTCACTTTTCCACTATAAGAGCCCATGGTCTGGGATGTTATAAATGGAAGATGTAGCTCCATGTCCCCTCAGTCATCACAGTTTTCATGTATGTCTCTCATAATCTGAGTATCCTATCAAGCTGAGTATGATTCCGGGGTTTCATACCATGCATTTTGAGGTTAGTGTGCCCTATAAACAAGTTAGCTGGTCATCTGTTTCTCAATTAAGGAAAAGAGCAGTTTTTTAAACACGAGGAGGAAAATATGGATATTTTGGACTCCATGAGAGAATAGGTCATGTCTAGCCCCCATGTAACAACTTCTTAAGGGAATTATAGTGTTATTTTGACTCTGTGCAATTTTTGCCCCTCTTGTTTATTTAAGAAGCTGATCCACATATAAAAGAAGAATCCATTGTACCTAAACTCACTGCAGCCATATATCATCACACGTTCATATCCAAGTTCTCTCAGTAGTACCAAGGAACACTTTACCTCAGTGCAAAGTAGATTATATTTGCATATTTATAACTGACATGGAAGCAGCACATACCCATAATGCACTGCATACTCATAATGCAGCTTGATTTAAATATGTAAATACTGATAAACATGAATATTTAAATCTCAGCGAAGAATTCTCATAGAAATAGAGCACATCCAGAATGTAACTTGATATTTGCCTAACATTATAGCACAATCAAAAAGTTGGTGCTATCAATTGGAGATGCCTAGTAAACAAACTTCTCCATCACACCGAAAAAGCCTGAGTAGGTCTAACATGAGTAGAATTCCAGCCAGGAGATTCTCCAGGACTGAAGACAGTGGAGAATTCAATCAGAATACTTCCTGGAAAGATCAACCTTTCTTCTCCAGCATTCTTAACACAGATGAAACCCAAATGTGCTTAAAAAACAATTCATAAATATTTACTGACTCCCTACTATGTATAAGAAATTGTCCTGATTACCACAAGAAATTTAAGATATTTTTACAAGAATTCTAACTATCTACTTGGAAACAAAATCATATACATGTGACAAGTTATAAGTAAATTACAGGATAGCTAGAAGTCTAAGTGCAATAATCTAAGGAAAAAGTAATGATGGCCCAGAGCAGGATAGTAAACTGGGAATGATGAAGGGAGCCTTTAGAGACACTTAAGAACTAGATTAGGCTTAGCAAGTAACTCCAACTGGAGTGTGAGAGAGGAGTCGAAGTGGTCTCAGTTCTAACTTGGGGTAGACGGTGATAACATTAACCATGACAGAGGATACAGGAACAAGAAAAGGTTTAGGTTGGGAAAGATAACACTTTTTTTTTTAACTTTGTTGTCTTGGGCTCTATTTCTCAAAATGGAGATTGGAGGCTTTTTAAAGGACTATTTTGGAGGAAGTTGTGGATCATCTATCTTAAGTGATAGAAAAGGTTCTACTGATCTGTATAGATGATGTCACTAATCTCTCACAATCACTGTTATATGGATTCCACAATCAGTGGAAATAAATGAAATATCCAATGAGTATATAGACAGTATAGAGAAAGAATTGAATCTAGTGGTGTCTACATTAGGAGCTCACAGCAGGACTAAAAATGGTGAGATGGAGTAAAGAAAACATTGTGGGATAAGGAACTGGTGAATTGAAAGAAAAAGAGAGTTTCAAAAAAAGAGGGCTCAGTAATTTCTGTCTGCTACTATGTTGAAGTCAAAGAAGATAAGAACAGAAAATATACTGACTTTTATTTTAGTAATTAGGTCACTTGTACCTTTGAGAAGATAAAAAAGGAGCAGGGGAGAAAGCCATATTTTATGCTAACAAGATGGAATTGAGGGTTTTAAAAAATGATGTTAGAACTCTACCAATCATTCAGACAAAAAAGGAGAAATATCAAATGGTTACTACAACAAGTTAAGAAATGCATTTCTCAAGGTAGGGTAAAACCTTCCAGTCAAGAGATGATCACAAATTCCACAGTGTGTCTTAAGAGCAGTCTAAACCATAACTTCTCCAAACCTCTCCCCCTCCTTCCAAACTGTCCCTCACACACACTCTCACCCCCCACCAGAGCCACGCTTTTCTACTGGAGGTGTGCCAAAGTTTGACATGTTAAGCGAATGTCACATCTGTCTCAGTACATCAAGATGGCCAAGATACCATCTGGCCTTTCTTAGGGTTCATTTTCATGAATACCTGGGAAAGCTTTCCCCATTAATCTAAGAACAGAAGATGTGTACTAGAATCCAAGTTCTTCTTGGTTTAGTAGAAAATGAAAACTCTAACATGGGGGCAGTTCCATCTTGAAATGTTGTTGAAGACACATGATGCTAAATCATGTGTCCAGATAGTACAGCCCCAGGGACATCTCTTCGCATGAATATTGCCTAAGTAGAAAGAGTCAGCAGAAGCTAGTAAGTAGGAGAAACGTGAAAGTTCAGTTCTTAGCCATCACTGTGCGTCTGGAACATAACACAATACCGAGCATGGAGCTTCCATTACTTTTTGTTAGATTGAACAATGCTTTCTAAACATTTATCCAGTCTAAAATTACTCCATCGAACAACTTGTTATAGGGACAAAAGCATAAGACTAGGACACAGAAGGTAGGGTTTCAGGCCTGCTCTGGAACTTTTTGATAAATCTTTTCTCTCTCCATCGGTTCTCCCTTCTGTATTCCCATTCTGCCATACTTCACAGGTTTTCTAAAACCTGGGGCACACGTGAAAAACTGTATGTGAAAGTGCTTGGTATATTTTTCTACACTATACAAATATTAAGGCACTTTTTATTATTCCTCTTAATATATCACTTAAGGTGATCAGATGTTGACATAAAATGTGCATTTTTTCTTAAGCTAGCTTTGCTACAAGTCTTATTTTATTCTTATTTACCCCTGTTTATCTAATCCCTGTTTGAAATCTGCTAAACTATTTGCCTATTTATCAGGGTGGCCCTAATTTGTAATACAGAGACTAATGGCATTGGAAAATTGCACTGAAAGGAGTCACCCATGTATTATGATAGATCATAAATATGGATGACTAGAAAGTAAGATGCTTCGCTTAAGATGCAAATTAGCAGAGAATGAGATGCAGTGAGTTGTGCACCAGAGATTCAAAGCCTGATGGAGAAGTCCCTGTAGGGTCACCGATAAAAAGCAGGTTTTTGCTGTGACTCCCCAGCGAGGCTGTAGACACTCCCTGGGCCTGTCATGCAACACTAATTGAACAGGATACTAACAGGAGAGAAAGTGTGCCAGCCACATCTCTGAGTGTGTAGCCACCAAGCCGAGTCTAGGGAAACACTCCTTGCAAAAAGCGCACAGACACAGAACTACAACCCAGAAATCCACAGCCAGACCAATCCTAGCAGCAGAGTGACTGAGAAAATGAGGAAGGCTGAAAGGGAGAAACAGAAGCTTTGCAGGAAATGCAAATAGTCATAATGAAGATAAACGGTTCTCCAGGGAACTATCACACTCTGTAATCCAAACCCTCCTCCCTGCCCTCCTGTAACTTGCAAAGCTCATCCCCTAAGTCCCCTCTCCTGCCACTCTCCCAGATAAGATTCAGATAATGAGACTCCTCATGTGATATATCAGACAACAGAGGTTTGGAATATGTTCATTCACGTAGGGATGGTATGAGTGTATGAATATGTAACCTTGAGCATGGCCAATAGCAGAAAGAGGTAGAAAATTAAAAGTCAAAGAGAAAGACGATCACCATGTAAAATACAATTACAAAGTGTCTGCTAGAAAAGTCCTCAATAAAGGCAGAAAGTAAGAAGTATAGTTGCATATGTACTCAAATTATCTACTTTTTGGTGCTCTGTTAGTCTGCAAACCTTCTCTCTACTGCCTGTGTTATGAGTCTCAGAACTGGTGTTACAATCCAAACAGGCCATGTCCTTTGTGGCAGTAAGTGGGAGAAGAGAAGGCCAAAAGGAAGAGGATATATGAGAAAACAAAAATGGGAACAGAAAATAAGAAGGAATGACAATAAATTTTAAAAAACAGGGTTCCGTTGTCATAATTCCAGTCACCTACATGCCTTTCACCAATTCTAAAACATATGCAGGGCCACATTCATCAGGGCCACAGCCTCAGGAACACCAGACTGGGTAACAGATCTCTCTCAAGTCTGTCTTAAATGACTGTCTTCCCAGAAACATCAACTGTTAAATTGAACTGCAAATTTCTCAAAAGCAGGTCACTGATCCTTTCTGCTTCTGGTCTCAAGACAAAGTCTTAAAAGAACTGCCTCTCTCCAAACACAGGGACTTGGGATTTTAAAAACCCAAGAATGGAAGATAAACAAAAACACATTTAGAGCTTCTATTCACTTAGTGAATCAAATTTCACAAACATCTTGAATATCCCTTTAATAAAGGAAAAAATTGCTATCAGAAAAATGTGTAATTTACCCAAATCATATTTAACACAAATGAATTCAAAGCACTTCAAATCCAATGGTCAAATCATTCTTTTAAATACATGAATGGATATATCAAATGATATTCATCCATTAAGAGATCTTTATTGAACTTCAACTATAATGAGCTTCAGTGAATCAGTCTTGCCCTCAAGGATGCCATCTTTAATAACTATAAGCATGGGGGGAGTTGGTGGAGGGGGGGGGCATCCACATTAAACCAAGGTACCTGCTATAACATCATATGCAATATAACTCAGAGTCCATAATAACATGGGGAAGAAATGTCAAGTCACAGAGCAAAATAACTTGAGTGTGATCCCCATGTAAGGAACTATGAACAACAGCTACAGATCATTTATCTAAGAAAGACAAATGGTAAAAATAATAGCTAACATTTATTGAACTCTATTTTTCAGGCAATAAGTATTATCTCATTTAATCCTTAACTATCATGAGATAAGCATTATAATTAAGAAACTGAATTCAGAGAAATCAATTTGCTCAAGGCCACACTATGAATAACTGGGTAGATTCTGAACCCAGAAACTTGACATTGTAGCTTCTACTAACCCTGATGTTAAACAGCCACAGGCTCATCCTCAACACTGCCCCTCTTTGATGGAGCCTTCTATGAACTTCCATCACCTACTCTTCTACATGGACCTCTCATTCTTTCTCTTGAGTGTCCTTCCTTCTCTGAGACCACTTTTGTGTCTATTAATTTCTCCCTCTTTTTTTTAACATTTCTCTTTTCTCTCCTTTTTCCTTTTCCTCCTCCTCCCCTTCCTCTTCCTCTCTCCCTGTCTCTCTCATTCTCTAAATCAAATTAAATATGGCATTCAAATAAGTTCTTAAAATGATGACCATTTTATATCCCATGGTTTTAAATTTTTATTTATGTATTTATTTTGAGAGGGAAAGAGAATAAGCAAGCATGAGCAGGGGAGGAGCAGAGAGGGAGAGAGAGAATCCCAAACAGGCTCTGTGCCATCAGTGCACAGCCCAATGCAGAGCTCAATCCCAGGACCCTGAGATCATGACCTGAACCAAAATCAAGAGTCAGATGCTTAACCAACTAAGCTACCCAAGTGCCCCAAATATCATATACTTTTAATTCAAAACGCATATTGGTAGTACAGCAAAAGGAAGTCCCCTTTTATATTTCAAGGTTCCTTCCTCCCAAAGGAAAATGTTAAAAGTAAGTTGTTTTTTACTTCTCTGTGGCCCTTGAATGATCTGTTTCTTTAATCAAGACTTACTTACATCAAAAAGTTTCACACTATCCACCATTGGGGGGAGTACAGTGAATTGTGTCCTTCCCAAAATATGTATGTTGAAGCACTGGACCCACGTGACTGTATTGGAGGTAGGGCTTTTAGGAATGACTACTGTTAAAGGAAGTCATAAGGGTAGAGCCTTGATCCCAGTCTTTGTAAAAGAAGAAGAGATATCACGGATCACTCTCTTTCCACCACATAAGGACACAGGGAGAAGAAGGTAGGTGTCTGCAAGCCAGAAAGAGAGCTCTCATCAGAAACCAAATCAACTGGCACCTTGGTATTGGACTTACCAGAACCCAGAACTGTGAGAAATAATTTTTTTGTTGCTTAAACCACCCAGTCTATGGTATTTGTCATGGAAGCTCAAGCTAATACAATTGGTCTTAATATTTTGGCTTTTCCTTATGCAAAACTTTCATAGTTTAAATTGTTAACAGCATGATTTCAATATGGGTATTCACCTCATTAGTAAACAGTTTTGAACTTACTGAGCCTTGGTTAAGATTTTTCTTGGACAAAGAAGAAATATACTCCAAAAATGTTTCTATATAAAACATCCATTGTTTAAATCACATCCAAGATTTACTGGGCCATTTAGGATAGAAAGCCATTTCCTCAAAAACCAAGAGATTCTGACAGATGTAACCTGGATCCTTCCTATAAAAAAAAAAAAAGAAAAGAAAAGAAAGGAAGAGAGGCCCCTATATTTATATACATGAGTGTGAAATTGGGTGACATTTTTTCCTGTTATTTTATTCAATATCTAATAGATGACTCTGTTACCAATTCTATCCATATGTGATAAAAGAAAAACAAACCATCCATCCAACTATCAGGTCCAGAAACTGCAAACAACCCAACACAAGAAAGATATTTTTCCAAAGTCTCTTTCTTTTCCATGCTAACAGCAGTGTGAGTGCTACTGCTATGCAGCCAGTCACTAGAGCTGTAGAAACATCAAACAGTATGAAGAAAATACCAGTAGTTTTCATTAGTTCTCCATTGGAAACCTTTGGCTTCACTGAAAAGGGTGCATGAGTTGCTTAATGGCCAAATGGCAAAGAAAACGATACAGAGAATACCTCCACCAACATCCCCCTCTAGATTTCCTGAAACTTAAACAAAATGGAGTTTGACGGCCTCTTGGATAACCCCTGAGAGGTGGAGAGTCACTGTGAATCCCTACCTCTTCTTTCTGTGAAATAAGCTGAGAAATTTCAGAAGAGGAGGCCTTGTAGCTGAGCCTGACTCAGACATGCTTTTTCTGATTCAGCCATAGCTTTGTTTGGAAACCTGTACGTCATGGCCTTGGCAGGTCCCCAAGCTTCCTCCTATGCAGTCTGCTATTTTTCCTCTAGCTTACCCAGAATAGCTGGGCAGAGATTTAGTACAGTTGGTATGCCGGTGTTTATAGGCCAAAGCGTTGTCGAGTTTCTTTCTGTGGGCAAGCAGAGGTTCCTGCAGACTAGCAAGAACAAAAGGAAAGGTGCTTCTGGCCTTCTGGTTTTGTTTCCTGGAAGAACTAGAGATCCACTTTCCCTCTTCCAAACAGCCCAGGATTAGAAGACCTTTACCGTGTTTAACCTCTCTCTTTATCTTCTTTTATTCTCTGAAATTTCATTCTTCCTTTCTGAACCCCAAGTGCTTGGAATTTTGGTATATCATTAGTCACATAGTTAAACATATTTATTATCTAGGATACTGCCTAGGCAAGACAGGTATAGAAATCTCCTTCTGGAGACTTTTCTGGCATATTATTTCTAGGTATTCTATTTTAAAATGCCAAGTCCAATATTTGGTAAGAGAAATGCAAGGGGTAAAGAAAATAGGTCCTATCCTAAGAAGAGAAGAAATAGATTTGCTAACTTTTAACTCTTGGATCGAGAACCTTGTTTCTTTCCCCTTATAATATTTACACCTTCATTTCCCAGTTTTATAAAAATGGAGACCCCCATTCTTCACTTCAGTCTCCTCTTTACTGCTCAGTGTAGCCCAATAAAATGAGAAGATGGTCCAGATCTCTCTCATCTGTCATATTCCCTTTGGTAAATTGCTATTTGTTTTGCAATTTGCCAGTCACACCATGGCTGTTCCATTAGGCCATGCTACAAAATAAGATTCAAGTTGGTGACTTGATCCAGGTTTCACTCTTTGAGTGCCCAATTATAGATCAAGCATATGTCTCTGCCATGGAAGAAAAAAAGGCAGGAACAAAATCACAGATTATACTCAGGAAATCTTCCCACATGCAATCCCTGACTTTTTCTTGCAGCCACAAGAAAAGCTACTCATGGCTCTCAGCTGGGATTTCTCCTGGCTAGGGCAGTATTATGAACCGTGGATGCCCTAAGCACTCTTCAGGTCCCCTACTCCTAACCCCAATGCATCATTAGAAATAAAACCATAACAAACCATGAATGATTGTATTAAGCTTTCAAAATTACACCATACTCTTATGTATGCAAACACAAAATTGCATTCTGTTTATACTTACTAACGTGCATTATGTATCTGTGTCTGTTTTGCTGGGCTTTTAAGTGCTGGGGTCTTCAGCATGACTGTATAATGTAGCCATGCTTGAGGCTCCCCGCTTGGGTGCTTGTCTTCTTTCTTCACATTTGTATGAAATGACTGACCCAACCTGACATGGCTTATCCCTGTGGTGAAGGTCCCATGGAAACAGAAATATATCAGAGAGGATCAAATACCAACATTTTGTCCAGTTGCCAAAGTAGGATCTCCCTAATAATAGGTTGGAGGCACCAGGAACATTAGGTGTTTACATTTATTTTAAAAACACCAACTCCGAAAAAGAGCTCTTCTTGGCACAGTACACAAACATCTATAGTGAACCTTTCATCCCCAGCACTTTTTAAGCATTACCTCATTAATCTTCAAAGCAGCTACATAAGGCAAGTAGAACTATTTGCTCTGCAGTTTTCAATGTCCCACTTAATATGGATGGAGAGTGTGCAGTGACAGCACTACCAAGGTAGGCTCCCAACAGTACAGACCACCATCCAGAGAGATGGAACCTCTCCCAGAGCTTCAACTACCCATGTCTTTCTATCCATTTCCATCTCCCCAAAATGCTTACCTATTTCTTTTAGGGCTGTATCGCATCTATAGGAGCTTCCCATCATTCCTTTCCCCTTATCCCATTCAGATATGCCCATCTTTCTAGAATCCCCATATCTTTGCCTTTATTTTTTCTTTCTAAGTCTATTTATTTATTTTGAGAGAGTGTGTATGTGCACACATGTGTGCATGAGCAGGGAAGGGACAGAAAGAGAATGAGAGAGAGAATACCAAGCAGACTCCTTGCAGACAGTAGAGAACCTGATGCGGGGCTCGATCCCACAAAGCCACCCAGGATCCCTCTTTGCCTTTGTACTGAGCAAGCCTTAGTTCATCTAAAATACATCTTTGTGGAGCCTAAGTGTCCATCAATGGACGAATGGATCAAGAAGATGTGGTTTATCTATACCATGGAACATTACATGGCAATGAGAAACAATGAAACCTGGCCATGTGTAGCAACATGGATGGACCTTGAGGGTGTTATGCTGAGCGAAATAAGTCAGGCAGAGAAGGACAAATATCACATGTTTGCACGTACAGGAGGATTAGGAGGAACTTAACGGAGGACCATGGGAGAGAAGAAGGGGAGAAATGGTGGGGGAAAGGGAGAGAGGCAAACCACGAGACTCTTGAATGCTGAGAAACAAACTGAGGACTGATGGATGTGGGGGGAAGGGGAGAGATGGGCAGGGAGGAGGGCACTTGTGGGGATGAGCACTGCGTGTTCTATGGAAACCAATTTGACAATAAACTATTTGTAAAAAAAAAAAAAAGAAAGAAAAGAAAAGAAAAAAAAGAAAAACAAAACAATTAAAAAATAAATAAAATTAAAAAAATAAAATAAAAAAATAAATAAAATATGTCTTTGTGTTAAGCAGTCAGTATGCCATACACGTCAACCTTCTGTTTATATTTTGACTGAGACTTATGAAGATGTCTTAATACAAATATAATGAAAGGAATAATACTTTAAGCAGGAAGATCTGATGAATGTCTCTTACATGACATTAGACTTTTGCAGGTTTTACCTAATCATTGAGTCTGTGCAGTAAAAAGGTAAAGTGGATAGATCGGAATGAAGTTTAACCGCCTCTCGCTCTTCTTTATCATCTAAAGTATGTGTGTGTGTGTGTGTCGCACGCGCGCGTGCATCTCTTTTAGACTAATACTTTCTAGGTCTCTACTTCTGCACTCTAACCTTCATCAATATATAGGTCATTTGTGCCTTCTTTTACTTTTAGACTTTAGATATTACTTTGCATTTTAGAAATTCCATTTATTTTTTTAGTGGAGGAATACCTGGTACTTTGCGCTTTCATTTTTAAGAAAACTGACTTATCCAGGAGTGTCTGAGTGGCTCAGTCAGTTGAATGTCTGACTTGGGTTCAGGTCATCATCTCATGGTTCATGAGTTCGAGCCCCAGTTCAGGCTCTATGGTGACAGTTGGGAGCCTGGAGCCTGCTGCAGATTCTTTGTCTCCCACTCTCTCTGCCCCTCCCCTGCTCATGCTCTATCTCTCTCTCTTTCTCAAAAATAAATAAAAACATTTTTAAAAATGAAAAAAAAAAAGAAAACTATCCAGAGCAGTTCTGGAATGATTAAAGTTATCAGAAATATTATTATCTTTTCTATAACCACTTACAAATATTAGCTTTGAGAGGCAAAAGAGAGTTATCTAACACTATTTATTGGTTTATGTGTGACTTCCTTCCTATTCTAAAGAGCACTACTTCAGCTTTATTAAATCTTCTCCATACTTACTGAGATTTCTCCTTAATGGTACAATTCCATTTTAATCACCTGAGCAGACACTATGGCTTGTCAAAGGCAGAATTTGCCTCCTAGTGTACTGAGAAACTTGTTGTTTCCTTACTTAGATTATATCTCAGAAATTACATTAGAGGCTAACATTTAATCTACATAATGACAGTTCTGTTGACATCCCAAGTCTCTCTATGCAATTTGCATACAAAGATACCCACTAATCCAGGAGGATTCCTCCAGGGACAGCTTGAGATAGCAAATTTTACATTAACCTAAGAAAAAGAATCAAGTCCCCACCAAGAGTAGATTTCTGGGAGAAATGAAATACAGCATGAAAAATAGCTTCTCAATAGCTTCTCTACTCTTTAAAATTGTACCTCTAACGCTTTTTCTAAGATGGAATTCTAAACTGGCTTCCATGTTTATATTCAGATGAATACATACATCTCCAGTGCCCAGCACAGTGTGTCTGGCCTATAAAGATGCTCAGCAAACTTTTACTGGAGAAAAATGAGTAGAAAAACACTCAAATGTCAAATACTAATAATTTTTGGACTATCCTCTATTTTATATTACTCAAACCTCAGCTTTCTTCCATTAGAGGAAATGATTAGAAGTTGGCAATAGTTTAATTATATTTGAGAAGATATACAAAATCATAAAATCTATGCTTATAAAACACGAGCCAAAAAACATCTAATGGCCTAAGTATGGCCATTCTCAACTGCCCTTCATTTCCTTCTTAAGCGCCACTTAAATGTTTCCTTATTGCCAATCCCAGATATATGTCTTAAATAAGTAATAAGATAATTAGCCCTGAAATATACACATTCAACAGACTAACAACAAAAATAATAGAAGACCTTGGGAAAAAAAATAATGCATTATAAAAAAGAAATCATGAAAACCCAGTGGAGAGTGAAAAAAGCTGGCTATAGGGCAGGACCCAATCAGATAAGCATGTACTTCGGTCTCCATGATTTCACTGCAGCATGGAAATTTCTGGACAGAGCAAGGATTGTCATGGAGATCAGAAGACCTGGGATCTGGCCTAAATGTAAAACTAACCAGCTCTGTGAGCCTGAGCACATGATACCCTCCAATCTGAGTTGTGTTTTGTTTTGTTTTGTTGTACACTTTAGACACTGAGTAAGTATTTGACCCAATTTTCCTCATTTATAAACACCATCATCTCAAAAGTCCTTTCTCAAACTAGCATGCAGTGATTCTAACATTTTAGGTTTCACTGGTGTGGAATCAGACACTAGCTACAGTTAGAAGGGGGTAAAATATGAGGAAACTCATATTTTGAGGAAAATTGGTGCTTTCTGAAATTCATCTAAATACTAGATCCACCCCCAAATCAGCATGGAGGTTGTCTGAGTCTGATAAATCAGGAAGACCCCTATATACTCTGGGAACAGATGATAGGGTGTGGTGTGCCAGCTTATGTTATAATTTAGCATTCTAATAAAGTCATTGAAACATTTTGCCCTGCCTTAATTCTCAGTACTGGTAGATAGATACGTGCCTCTCATTATTTAAACATTCATAACCTTTAGAATTAAGTAGAATCTGTTCATATTCTTAACCAGACCTAGATCTCAAATTGAGGTGTCCTCTAACAGGATTAGAGACCCACTTTTTTGATATTTGAGATCAATACAAGTTTGTGATTATAATTTGGAATCAGTGATCAATGCTGGCCTTTCTGGTGCAAAACAATCTAAATTCTTTTACTGAAAGCATTTTTCTGACTTAATCTGCATTTAGAGGGTTATTAATTTCACTTGTTGTTCCTAAATGATTAGCACAGTTTCTGCAGGTCACAGGATCAGCTGAAGGAACTATGAGACATAATGAACAAAAAGCCCAAGCTGTGTCCTTTTACGTTAATGAATCCAGCACTGGTATTTGTGCCCTTAGTATACCAGACTAGTTGACATTCAACCACTTCCAATACTTACAGTAGTACTAGTCAAAAGGTGTACAACACCCTCTTTAACCAGGTTTTCTTAATAAGAAAACAAAGTGTAATATATGGCACGGGCTCTGGAATCAGAAATATCTCATTTAATCTCACCTTACATTAACTTGCGTACAATTGGGCAAGTTATTTATCTCCAAAATGCTTATCTGTAAAATGATGGTATTACTATTACCTTACTCTCTAGCTCATTGAGATAACTGTATGTAAAGCATTCAGAAGAGCACATGGTCAATTAACTGCTATCATTATTGTGCTTATTGTTATTCAGGTCGCTCCAGCCTACAGGTACTGTGAGATCACATCCACAGGAATCACCTGTGTTTTCCTGCGATGCATCTCCCCTTAATAATATAAAGGGCCCCACAGATTTCCCCTGGGAACTTGTAAGGGGAATGTTGTCTGTACTGATGACCAAGTGCCATGTACTACAGTGAGGTCTTCATCATGTTCTTCCTCTCCTGCTTGGTGCCCTGAGTAATGGTGAAGGTCCACGTCTTGAGAACACTTGTCACCGCAGCTGGTAAGAATGCTCATGTCTAAACCTACAATGTCGTCTTCTCATATTCTCAAAGCCTCAGTTCACTGAAGACCCAGTGATATCACACTCCATCACCAGGACAGGGTAATTGAGTACCAGCCAGCCACAGTTTCTTGTAAGAACAATTTTTTTGACTGGTATGTGCAACCCCAGCCTCCAGAGAGTTCAACTATGGGTTTATTCATTGAGCCAAAGTAACTCTTTCTGAAAGAAACCCCAGGCTATCCTTCATCCTCATTCCCATTCCAAGTTTCTTTCACCAATTTCCCAGGAATCAATATGCCAATAAACCTTTATAACAGCGATGACTGGAAGACAGGATAGTTCAGTTGTTAAAAGCAATGGATCGGAGTCAGACTGATTGGGTTTAAGAGGGAAATGACCATCCGTCTGTGCCTCAGAGGATTTTTTTTTTGTTTTCTTTTTCAGCAATAAAATTGATAAAAATAAAAGCTAATTAAGACAAAAATTTTAGAGGCATAAAAAAGATGAAGTATCCAAAATATTTTAGCATGGTGCCTGGTACATAGTATTGACTCAAAAAATGGTAGAAATAGACACTAGCTGTTATTCCATTTCTGGTAATCATATATTATGGACTGAATGTTTGTGTTCCCCCAAAATAACATTTTGAAATCTAATCCCCAGTGTGATGGTATTTGGAGATGGAACCTGTGGGAAATAACTAGGTCACAAGGATGCAGCCCTCAAGAATGGGATTAAGTCACCTTCTATGAAGAGGCCAGAGAGCTAGCTCACCCTCCCTCCACTACATGAGGACACAAATTGGCCATCTGCAACTTGGAAGAGGCCACTCGCTGGAACACAACCATGATGACACCCCATCTCCAAATTCCCAGTCCCCAGAACTATGAGAAATAAATGATTTGTCACTTAAGCCACTCAGCCTATGGCACTTTATTGTAGGAGCCCAAGTTGACTGAGACACCACAATTTAAGACAAAAATAAGGCTCCTTTCACAATCTAAGAGAATCACAAATGTTTCTATTCCCATTGGATTTCCCCTCTTTTAATGTTTACTATATGCTCAATCGCTATTGAAATATAACATCTGAAATTATGAGGAAATTATATGAAACTTTTTTTCAAAACCAATAACCAAGTATATCCTATGTACAGTTAAAACATCAGATATACAAAAGATGTATTCTTCATTTTATATAAACTTGCCACCCAAGCAGATTAGTTGAAGACTGTGACACATTGACTTCATTATGGTTTTATAACCATTGTTCCCTAGAATTATTCCCTTGTTGAAAAAGTGAACCATGAAAGGCGCTCTCATAAATACATATTAAAGCAGCTGAATGCATAGTAATAGCATTTATATATCACCTAATAATATATAAAGTTATTTCACTGTAGTAATCTAATTTAATACTTATGACAACCATGTAAGGAAAGCACAGCAGATACTGTGCCTATGTTATAAATAAAGAAACTAATGCTCAGAGAGGGGTAGGTAAATGATGCTAGTCACACAGCTGGCTATGATGAAGCTAACACTTGAATCTAAGACTTTCCAAACCCTCTACTAATGCTTCTTTACTGTGATACTGTTGGTTAAAATTAAGTGTTTGCTTTGCGTCATTTTTCTATATATGTATTTTGGAATGCCAGTCCACTACCCTCCGATTCTTCTCAATTCACTTACTGGACATTTAAAAAGAATCCATTCCACCATGCATTACAATATGACACCAAGTATCATCAGGATTCCTTACCCTTTTCTGACCTCTTTCGAGTTGCTCACCTAGGAAAGATTGTGGACAAAGAGAATCCAGAAAGCAGTTTAGGAATGAATCAGGAACAATGAATAACCATCATGAGTTCACTGAAGATGGGCTACACTCGGTTTTCTGAGGCTCCAGGAGACCTGCGGAAAAACAAAACTAAAGATATGAACTAGGGCAGAATTTCAGATTGTGATCTCTTCCTTCTTCCTTCTAGACCACAGACTCTCAAGTCTAGTTGTACCTTAGAAATACCTGACAAGCTTTCCAAAATTTGAAAACCTGAGCCCCACCCACGCCAATTAAATCAGAATCTCTGGAGGAGAGGCCAGGATAGGGATAGTTTATAAAACCTTAAAGGTGCTTCCAATGTGCATCCAGGGTTTGAGAGCCAGTGCACTGGGCTAACTTCCACATCTCAAGGGCAAGGGTAAGTTGGGGAACAACAGTGGCTTTTAGGATAAGCACTCACCACTATTATGGAGAAGGGCAAAGATTATGCAAAAACTGCTGCGCCTGGTCCATGGAGAAACTGGAATCTGGGTCAAAAGACAGCCAGATCCAGACCCAACACATCAGCCCTGGCAGCAAGTGCTATAATAATAGAGGGAACATTCTGTCCCCTGCCCAGATTAAGTCTCCATTCCTATATGTTCCATGAATTCTTTCTACACAGAAAGGATTACCCCAGTCCAATTTTCACTGTGCCTTGCATGACTGTGTTGTTAATGTTAGGGGTTTGTTCTTTTTCATTAGGATGATTGTTTGTTAGAAAAAAAAAAATCATTCAAAATTCATTCTTTAGAAAAGAATCCAGAAATGTGGAACCTAACATTTTTATTCCCATATTACGTGTGTGTGTGTGTGTGTGTGTGTGTGTGTGTATCCTTTTTTCACTCTCTGAAATTTCTTCCAGACCTGGATTATTTTGTGTTAAAATCAAACGTCAGTCTTAATTATAGTTATTAAATGTTAAAGAAATAAATATAAAAGAAGAAATAAATATAACAACTAAAATACTTTTCACATTTGTTTTATAGTATGTTTAATTTACAACTCCTATTCTCTCATTGTTGTAACTGCTGATGTTTACAATATGATTAAGGTCTCAGCATTTATTAAGCTTTCTTTAAACTTAAAATAAGTGACCCATTGTTTTATGCACCATAACTCACGTATAAGAAAAATCCTAAAACCCTTGATTTATATGACTAAAAATATTTTTTGATATGAAATTATTCTTTATATATTTGCAGTATATTTCAGATGACGATGTAGTTTTTTTGCCACTATTCTGAACTTCTCCCATCTGCCCTGATAAAAATACAAGTTATAGATTCAAGAATCTCCATAGGAATTCTTTAACTCTGTATCAACAGACAAAGAAATCATTCTTGAAATACATCTGATGACATGATAGACTGGTAAAGTCAAATCTCTCCAGAAGCAAAAATTAACTATGATTACTTGATGTAAGACATCACTCAAACCAATCAAATGTTATTTTGGGAAATCATAAATTTATATCCAGCGTCAGTTTGTCACTCATTAAGTTCTTATAAGAATGATTAGGAAATTATCTTAATAAGTAAACGTTAGTCTTAACCTCTTCTTAGTTTGATGGCTTAAAAATACAAGTTTATATCCATCCATTGGGTCTCACTAAAAGTCTCCACCTGTTTGAGAGTTATTTATTCTAGTGTTAATAAAATTTATCCAAGATGGAAGAGGAAATTCTTGCATTGCTTCATTCTGCAACAAATCTGCCCATGACATGTTAGCAAAGCTTTCAAAATATGGTTTTATAGTTAATCTTAATAAATATTGATCAGGTACTGACTCTGTTCCAGGCACTATGTGAGATGCTGGGAATATGTGAAAATCTCATTATCTAAGTGTTCCCATACACAAAAACCCTGGGAGCAGATTGCAGTCTTGCCAAGGTGTCGTTTTAGTGACTGACATGGATCACCACCTCCAGCAGTCAATAGTGACAGCAGGCAAAGCTGCTTAACAGGGAGTTACTGATCCTGCAGCTGTATTTTGCTTGTCGCTCCTTTGAAAGATGCTTACTTTGAAGATCTTGATCGTGTAGAAAAGGGGAAGCACGAAATAACCTATAAATCAAGGAACAGAGAGGTTTGAGAGCCACAAGTAAATCACCTTGCCAGTAACTCAGAGAGATCACAGAGGAGGTAAACGTAGTAAAGAAAGTACAAAAAAGATTCCGTGAACCTGGTGATAAAGGAGTCAATTTCTTTTCCAATAAACATTTTTTAAAGCACTGCAGCAAGAATAGAACTGAAGAGTCTCCCTTCCGCCCACCCTTGCAGAAAGGAAGAAAGATCTAATCAAGGGAACCTCTCCAGGCTCTTTAAGGTACCACAAGGAATAGTTCTAGTAACCTCCACCTTTGAATGAAAAGTATGTACTCCTTAGATGTGCTTCCAAATTACTATCAGTACTCTTTTCCATCCTGATTGAACCTGAAGAAAAATAAATTTCAGATATATTATTGATCATTTATCAATTCCTAGAACTGATAATAATAAACTTTCTTAGGTTGACTATTAGGCTTTGTTCCTCAGGGTTAAGCTAAATGTGTGTACGAGGCTCTGGGCTTTACATCTGCAGAGATTTCCTCATTTGCCATAAAAATCATATAATAAAATGGTGATATAATTTACATTTAATCCAGTTTATTGTATTTTAAATATTTTCTACATGGATAAAATGAAGAAGCATGATCATAGTCTCCAGATAGGAGCATGGTTAATGTATTTTAGCCTAATTCATCCAAATTATAGTAAAATCTCACTTAATCGGACTTAATTAATTTTAAGTGTGACAAATCTACATGACATTTGGCCAAAGTTGATCTGTGAAATTAGATGTAGATTCAAATACCAGTTTACCACTTCATTAAAAATTGGTTACACTCTTTCTACTACTTATCTGTAAAATGGGGATAACCTCTTATATATTTTTACTTTTTCTAATCACTCATACTGTTGGGGCACCTGGCTGGCTCAGTCGGTTAAGCGTCTGGCTTCGGCTCAGGTCATGATCTCGCGGTTCATGGGTTCGAACCCCCTGTCAGGCTCTGTGTTGACAGCTAGCTCAGAGCCTGTAGCCTGTTTCAGATTCTGTGTCTCCCTTTCTCTCTGATCCTACCCTGCTCGCACTGTCTCCCTCCCTTAGAAATAAATTAAAAATGTTTAACATTTTTTTTAAAAAAGAGTCTAATCACCCATACTGTTAACACCCCATTGCAATCCACAAACATCTGCACAAAACAATGCAAAAGCCTCCAATTTTAGCCTTGTGCCTCCATTCTTGCCCACCTACCTCCTCAAAAATATAGGCTATTACTTACACAAGGGCCATAGTGATATAAAAGATCTAAGTCAAAGAATATTATCCCTTTGCTTGTAGCTCTGTAAGGACTTCTCATTTTACTCAGTGAAATCCAAACTCCTTCCCATGGCTGACAATGCCTACCTGAATTTCCCACCTCTATCACTTTTTTAACCTCTTTTTTCCCCAGCTTATTGAGATATGACTGACAAAAACTGCACATATTTAAGATGAACAATGTGATGTTTTCATGTAGATATACATTTTCAGGTGATTACATTTTGAAATGATTAATGAAGCTAATTTAAGAATCCATCACCTCACACAGTTAACTCTTCTTGTGTGTGAGTGTGTGTATGACAAGCACTTAAGATCTACTTTTTTAGCAAGTTTCAAGTATACAATACACTACTATTAACTACAGTCACCATGCTATACATAGGTCTCCAGAACTTACTCACATTTTCATCTCAAAGTTTATACCCTTTGACCAACATCTCCCCTTATCCCCTACCTTGCAGCGCCTGGTAACAACAATTCTGCCCTGAGTTATACTTTTTTAGATTACTTCACTTAGATTAATATTCTCTAGTTTCATCCATATTGTCACTAATGACAGGATTCCCTTCTTTATTACGGGTCAATAATATTCCATCGTATGTGCGTGCATATATGTGTCTGTCTCCTAAATGTCCATTGATATTTCCATATATATAGGCCCTTAAGAAATTGGTAAATTAAATAATAGCTGGTACAAAAATTCTACTAATACAGTGTTAAGAGTTATAAACTTAAAAATCACAAAAGCTAGGTGTGGTGATATTAACATATGGCTCCAAATTCTTTGACATTTCTCACAATGCATAGATCTACCCCTCTCCACTTGAATCCGGGCAAACTTGTGACTTTTACTTATGAAGCGAGGTCAGAATAAGTCATGCAGCTTCCACCTAGTTATCTAGGAAAACTCACAGTAGGGTAAGCCAAGCACCATGCAAAAAGCACCACTCCAAGATCTCTGTGGTAAAGAGGACATGTGTAGGTGTTCTCATCAACAGCCCCCAGCTAAGTTTGCAGCTGATGACCAGCATCAACTGTCAGACACCTTGGATGGCCTGGCCATCGGATGGCCACAGCCCTGGCTGACATCTAACAAAAACCACATAAGAAACCCAAGTGAACACTATCCAGTCAAGCCCTTCCTAAATCTCTGACCCACAAAACTGAGAGTAAGATCAGATACTGGTTGTGTTACATTTTTAAGTTTGGAATCAATTTATTACAAGGTAATAGAGAGTCATATACTAGGAAATGTCAAAATTGAGTTTCTTGTCACATGCTATTTCACCTGTATTATTCTGATTCTACTTGCCATGTGGTAAGAAAATGATTCATGTAAAATATAGCCAAGTGTAAACATTGGCTTTGATTCACATAACAAGATAGAAAAATATTAAAATTAGAAAGTATTGTTGACTTCAGTCTCCTGAAAATGGAGCCCATGGAGATTGTGGCTTATGAGGAGAGCAGGGTGGTCAAAACACAGGACTGCAGACTAAGTCCAGCCCACCTCCTCTTTTGTATAAAATAAAAATAAATATGGCCCATAGTGCCTAAAGTATTTACTATCTCACCCTTTACCAATGAAGTTTGTCAATACTTGAGTTGGAGAATGGCAAAATTGAAATGGGAACATAAGTCTTCTGATTTATAGACAAATATTCTTTTTCTCATATGCTGCCTGACAAAAATAAAATTTTTCATTAACATCAGCATATTTTAATGAGCTTATTTCATGATCCTATGAGTTTAATTTATACCAGTACTTCTTAAATTTTGTAAGGACTTTTTGTTTTTTGGGAGACTGTTGTTTTTGTTTTTTTTTTGTTTTAGTTTTACTTTTCAAAAGAGAAGTTAATGTATATTAACAAGATGGTTAATATACATTAAAGGTTTTCTATGATGCCACAAGTGAGGAAAAGAAAAGAAAACTGATAAATTAGGAGTCAGCAAGCTTTTTCTCTAAGGGTCAGAATATCTTTGGCTTTGCAAACCATACAGTGTGTCTCACAAATACTAAACTCTGCTGTTTAACACAAAAGCAGATATAGATAAGGCTTAAATAAATGGGCATGGCTGTGTCCAGACTTCACTTGCAAAAATAAGTGGTGGGTGAGAGTTAGCCTTCAGTCCTAGCTTGCCAACTCCTGTCTCAGATAACTGGGGACATATAAATGTGCAGGAATGCACTGCTGCTGCTTAGTAAGATTGTAGTTATAAACTCTACCCAGAGAAGTAGGGGAAGGTCAAACATGAGGTTCATGTAATAAAAATATTTGCCTGTGTATACAACATGTTTTGTTCCCTACACTTTTTTATTATTTTTTTATTTTAGAGAGAGAAAGTGCATGTGCAAGCAGGGGAGAGGGGTGGAGAGAGAGAGAGAGAGAGAGAGACTCTTAAGCATGCTCCACACGCAGTGCAGAGACTGATGCAAGGCTACTGATCCCACAACCCTGGGATCAAGACCTGAACCAAAATCCAGAGTCCAACACTCAACCACCTGAGCTACCCAGATGTCCCTTTTTCCCTATATTTCAAAATGATACTTAATATCCAGTCTGAGCATACTGTAGAATTTGAGCTGAGTTAGTATTACTGAAAGATCTTATAAGTTAAACTTCAGTTGATTTATTTCTCCAAGAAATAAAAGGAGACCATTCTAGATGTCACTAGCCCACTAAAACAGCTACCTCTCAGCCTTAGAATCCTAAAATGCAGTCTGTTTTCACTCCATTGCCAAACTTTCCTGAACACAGTCTTTTCAGACTGTATGAGATTTTTCCTCCTAGTTTGCAGAACCCTTGAACTTCTCCCAACACTGCGGGGGAAAAGGGGGCTTATTCTTACCAGTTAGTAGAAGACAATTCAGCCTTCAAATGGAAAGAACTTCCATCCTGCATAGGGCATCCCGCCATCATAAATTTCTTGGACATGCTGTCACCTATATAAAAAGGACCAGTGCCACCCAACTTTGAACCACTCTGGGATATAGCAGATAAGATGAGGGAGACAGTAAGCCAGTCTCCATTGTACTTAGTTGATATTATAGTAGACCTTTAGGGGGGAAAAAGTATGCTCTATTTTTCAGCTTGAGGTAAATGCCTACTTGAACAAAAAAATAACAAAATTTTTTCCAGTGCTAAAAGCAAGTAAGTGGATTTTCCAGAGTTTTAAAAAGAAAAAGAGTATTTCCTGTGTGCCTAAGATATATGTAGATTTCAGAAAGATTAAAAAATGCATTGATAAGGTAAGCAACTAAACAACAACAAATTCATAGTAATGGTAATTACATAAGAATATAAGTGTATATATACAGTAATAATTATGAAAAGCAAAATACAAATACTATAATATTACTTTCAACCATTGCAACTTAAAGAATAGGAAATTTTGAAGTGTTTGCTTTGAAAACTCACAGAATTATCCACATATGAAAAATCCAAAATTGCTGTAAAGTGTAAAAATTATCCCTTTTTCCACCTACAGGTAAGTCAAAATTGCTGTGCAAATTTTCTTCAAACTTTTTGAATAGGAATTATCCAAAGAAAATCTCTGAAGCTATACACTAAAAACTTCAGAGACAGAAGAAAACTCTTTCCAGTGCCTGTACCTACAGAGAACAGGTAAAACCACCACCCCCTCTGCATGTGCAGCCTTGCACACATGCACGTGCTTACACAGACATACTCTAGAGTATATGTGATTAACTGATTCAACACGGTTTTACTGAGTGCCATGTACATTAATTTGTGTATGATGTACATGTACAAATGTGTGTATATTATGTGAATATAACCTTATGTGTGAACGTATCTGTGAAAGCAAAGCCAAGAAAAAGGTCTAAGGGAAAAGAGGATGTACACAGCTAAGATGACCCCCAACTACCGAAGGGCACCAGAAACTATTCTCTGAAGCCAGGTTATACATGCACCTTTTGTCTCTACATCTCTCAATTCAACATTTTAAAGTGAAATTCTTTTGAAACATTTCTGAGGTTACATGGAAGACTGCTTAAATTTGTGATTTTTCGGGTTGCAATTTACAATGTAACCATACCATTGTTTTTAGTACTCGAGTAAGAGAAAGAGGGCTGGCCATTCACTTTTCTCCTTACACTCTGGCAAACTTCTATTTCAACAGCCTTTTATATTCATGAAACAACGTACCAAGTTCGGGAACTAGATGTGAGATGCTACTCGTGTGGGAAGCAATTCATATTGTCACTAGAGATAAGGACGGCTCTTGTTATAGTGACACAGCAATCCTCTAGTCTCACGGGCCATCATGTGTGTTTGAGTTAGCAGGTAGATATAACCATCATAAGAATACAAGTAGGAAAAATCCAACATGGTAGAACACTAAGAAGTGACTTCTGCAGAAATGAAAACAACTTCATAATTATAAAGGTCAGACCCTAGATTTCCAAACTAATAGAGACCCAGTCTTAATTCTGATTTAGAAATATGATGCATACATTTCAGAAGTTATTATTTCATTAGAGTGGCAATTAGGGGAAAAAAACCCCACAATTCTAGGTCCTAGGAATCAAGAAAAAAAAAAAAAAGAGAAACAGCTTAGTTTTTAAAGTGTTAAAAATGAGGGGCGCCTGGGTGGCTCAGTTGGTGAAGCATCCCACTTCGGCTCAGATCATGATCTCACAGTTCGTGGGTTCGAACCCCATGTCGGGCTTTGTGCTGACAGCTAGCTCAGAGCCTGGTGCCTGCTTCAGATTCTGTATCTCCCTCTCTCTCTGACCCTCCCCTGCTCATGCTGTCTATCTGTCTCTCTCTCAGAAATAAATAAAACATTAAAAATAAGTAAATAAATAAAGTGTCAAGAATTACATCTCATAGAATGCAAGGGGAAAGAAAGGAAAAACAGAACATTCAGGTCCTTGCTGCTTCCAGGGAGATCAACATTCGCTTAACAAGAGGAAATGGCCTGCTGTGAAAAAAGAGGACTAATTGTGAAGCTGGAGAACCAAGCAGACCTCACTACTTCAGACCCAAAAGTCAACCCCATGAGACAGAGCACGGAAAAGAAGGACACCTGGTGAATCTCGAAAAGCATCCAGTAGGAGCATACAGGCTTAGGTGCAATTGCTTTACCACCATTAGCTTCAAACTTCCTTGGAGTATCTGACTTCAAACACCAAGATCTCTCTGTCCTGTCCTTTAGAGATTGCACCAGACCACCCCTCCTCACCTGGTCATCCTGTATTCCCACAGGGCCAGATAAGGCCACCTTCTGGGCACTGAAGGACACACCACCCACGAAATATGTCACTTTGGCATCATATGGATTATTTTGAACTGAAGACACTTGAAAACAGCAAATGCAGAGAGGCTTTCTCTAAAGACAGATCCTCCAAAAGGAACTCAATTGTAATAAATTCCCTCCCTGGGAGTTTAACCAACCAGGGACGATGGAGTCTTGTCACAGAAAAGACTAAAAGTCAACACTACCCCTTGACAAACTTTGTCACAAATTATCACACCTCCAGTCTATTCTAAGGCCCATTCTTCTTTGCTAAGTGGCCTATATTCCCATTCCCCTTCTCCTATTAAGATAGTATATAAGCTCCCAAATCTCAGCATTTGGAGGAGGATAATTATTTTTTTCCTGCAATATCCCCATGTATATAATACTAAAAATTAACTCATAAAATAATTATTAATCTTCCTGTTGTTTGTTTATTTCACAGACCTCACTATCAGAGAGTGGAGGGAAAAACTTTATTCCCCTACACAGTCTCCTTCAGCACCACCTCCTCTCTGCTAGGCTGCAGGCTGCCCAACGAAGGCACTTCAAAAGGAAATTTTAAGAGAGGAAGAACACGGCTTTTGATATTTTGAGCAAGATGATAATTTCTTGCTAAGTTGCATTGTAATAGCACTTTTGTTAAATAGCAAACATCTCAATGTACTTTCGTTTCAAGAAGACTTTGCCAGAGACTCATCGTGATCATCATCATGATTATCATAATAATAGTGCCATATAGGGAATTGTTCCATTAGGAAAGGATGGGAAGGAATCCTTTACCAAAAGTTAGCTGTATCTCTAAGGCTTTCCCAAGCCTCTGCAAGGTGACCTGCCAATTGACTCAGAAGCCATGGCCCAGGCAGCTAGAGCATTCTATGTCTCAAATCAGAGAGTTCCAGGAGTTTGGCATTTGCCTCCATCAGGCTCCAGCCCCACTTTCCCACCAGAGGCTGCTAATAGCAAAATCCACCCTGCTCAGCCATCACAACGGGTCCACAGCCAAGCTGGCTGAAACTTCCCTGCACCAGACCCAATATGGCTAACAAGAACCTTTGCTTCTAGTACATTTGATGATCAAAATAGCATTGCATTTCCCTCTAAAGAAATGCAACTTTGTCTCTATTACAAGTAGTCTGATGTGTGGTAATCAAAGGGAGACACATTTTAAATTTGAGCTTTATGTTGTGACTAACATTAATTTAAATACCTTACTTCAAAGAGCCATGCTATTCCTCCAAAATGCTTTAAAACCACTGTACTTTTCTGTTGTTGTTTCGGAAACCCACAGTGCAATCTGCAATGCATTATACATTTTGAGCACAGAATCTTATCTATATTTTCTTGCGTATTCTGAAACCCCCCAAATACTGATCAGAGACAGTTCCCACCTTCCAAGACTAGTGCCACAAGTTTTCTGCAAGTTAAGAGAGAAAAGATTGAAAGTAACAGATGTTTGGGTTGCCTAGTCTTGTTATTTTCAAGACTTCATCAACAATGCAGAGTTTTAAATTAGAAATGTACTATAGTTCTATTGTTCCCTATGGAAATTTCTAACTAAAACCAGAGTCTAAGAATTCATTTTCAAACAAAAATTCCAACTTTGGTTTTAAGAGAGGAAAAAAAGTATCCTCTTAGAAGGGAAGAAAGTTCAGTCCAATGAGCCTGCGCCCTCCAGTCGGCACCACAAAGAGCAGGATTCAATGAGTGGTAACTGTTCTCCCACCTCTGGCAGACTTGGCGACTCCATGGGATATGCTCCCTGGGCTCCTGCTGTCCAAAACAGAGGCCGTAGGGGATGTTCATGCCCCCACTACAGTGAGAAAGTTTTGTGTGTCTGTTCTCAACTACACTCAGGATAGCTCCACATGCGGTATCCTGACTTGCTTCAAAGAGAGGAGAGTTTCAGAAGCCCCTCCAGAAGGCTTGCCTGCATCAACTCCACCGTCCATACTGCTCATCCCCTGCTAGGTTTTCCACACCCGGGAAGGAAATTATTAGCTCCCTCCTGGACTCAAGAGAAGTGTGAGCAAGGTCCATTGTTTGCTCTCAAATCTGCATCCCTAGTGGCTATCGGTTCACAAATTAGCGTACTTCAAAGAGACAGCAACACAGGGCTTAAATTATACAGGATTTCAGAAAAGCTCTGATCCAGGGATTTTGGCTGAGGATGGACCAAGTGAAACTGATAAAGCAGAGACAGTTTTAATTGATAGTAGATTATTAGAAGGAAGTCAGTATCTTCTTCTTGTTGTTGTTGTTCCTAAAATCCTTTTGCTCTTTCATCCCAACCCTTACATGAAAACATTCCTGACTATCCTAGTCCACAATGATCACTCCATTCTCTAAACTCTTAAAAATGCATATCGTTTCAGCTGCCAACTGAGCACTTTATTATATACCCACCTGTATTAGTGTCTGTATTATATTTTTAATATTGACTCCCTAAATTGATTTTGAGTGTCTCAAGGGCAGACAAAATGTCTTACACTTACTACCCAGGACCTATCATGGAGATAGTGGGGATGAGAGAATCCAAGAGAACCATTTGGCATAAGCCTCATATTCAAAAACAAGACTCAAATTTAGATTTTTGATGATATCTCCAAATGAGATTATACCTAGACTTTCATAGACATACTGGCAAGGGTTTTAAAAAGAAGCACTTCATCCAACAACTTTAAATTCATCACAGTTACTATGATCCTTTTTTGGCATTACTTTATTTTCCAATATCCCAGGAGCCTCAAAGAGAGAGAGAGAGAGAGAGAGTGACAGAGAGACAGACAGAGACAGAGGTGGCTCAGTTTGCCTCACATTTCCTGTATTACCTAGCGCCATGTTACTAAGAATATACTCAGAAAATATTCTCTAATGGTCAACAGACAATCTGTGGCTAGAAAGAAGTTGTACAAACCTGACGTGGCCCTTTCCTATAACCTAACCAGAAGTTAAAGACCTAAGCAACTGAAAAGGACTCTGGGTAGACTGGCTAGTCCATCTCCAACGTGATTTTGTCTTCAGAGTCATCCCTCCCTCTGTGGGAAGCAAAACATTAGAATCAAAAGAAAGATAACGTCCTCTTCTTTTGATAATGAGATACCCTCTGAAAACTTGGCCCTTTGAAATTTGAAGCCGAAGAATCCAAAGACAATGGCTATGCTCACTTCATCAGCTATGAGAGAGAGCCATACAGGAAACTGTCATGCGTAGACAAAGGGATCTAAAAATCCCAGAACTCCAATCAACAAATCTCTAGAAGTAATCTCAGGGAAGCAGGACTAGAATGTGATTGCAGTCTTCAAAATCTCATATATTCTTCGAAGAAAGATAGTGTAAAGCAAGTGTATGAATAGTAAAGGGAAACACAAACTAGTCATGAGTTCATTGTGTGTTCACTTTATGAAGAGACTCCAGGGCATCTGAAAATCTCCCAGTGACATGTCCAAAACTGTCCTTGTCTCTCTTAGGCACCTCTTTCTGCCCCATTCTTGATTTTACTTGATGTGATAACCAGTAGTTTTGTTTGCCAGAGCATTCTGACTGTCTGCTTTCTGGAAATTTGTAGAATGGCATTCCCTCCTTCTTCGCAGTGAGGCATGGCCTTATAACTTGTTTTAGTCAATGAAATGTGAGTGATCAAAGAACCAGTGAACAGTTCACTATATCCGCATTGTCCTGCCTCGGCTAACATAACATACATCATAAAGCACAGAGGCGGAAACTCCCTCTGCCTGGGCCCTGAGTGAAAATGAGCATAAGGCCTCCGCTGACCAGTGGGGACTACTAAACCTGAGGAAAAAATAAATACAACTTTATTCTTCTAAGTCATTGAAATCTTAAGGTTATTGCTAACTACAGTATAACCTACCCCATTATGATAGATAAGAGCAGGGAAGAACTCAAAATGATTAATCCCCTGCCTCCCCAAACTGAAGTAACTTTGGGGTTTCACTGTTATATACCAGGGGATTGTAGAAGCCTCAGAATACGACAGGCCCATTTTATCATAGAATTTACTGGACTCTCTATTTCTGAATGTTATTTTTATTTCAGTCTCCTCAGAGAGTAAGATTTTAAATGTTCTCACTACAAAAAAATTATGTGACATTATGGGGGTGTTAACTAATGCTAGTAGTAATCACTTTGCAATTTAAAAGTGTATCAAATCAACACGTTGTATACCTTAAACTTATACTACGTGATATGTCAGGTATATCCTAATAAAGCTGGAAAAAAATAAAGTAAGTCTCCTGTGGAAAAAGAAATAAAATATTATCTTTATATTAAGACAAACACACACAGATGAGTAGAAAGTGTCATAAATTTTTAAGATAAAAGAGAAAACATCAAAGAATTTTGGAAGCATAGGTTTAGAGGATGAAACCAGAATCAGAGCAGAAAAGGGACCTTAGAGAGGAGCAGCCTCAGGGAACAGAAGAGGAAAGTGAGGTGCAGAGAATCTACGTGACTTAAGAGTCCCCAGCCACTTAATGCAGTCCTGGCTGGCTGATTCCAATTCCAGTGCAATTTTTGCCATACCTTGAGTGTGTAGGATAATGATTCTCTTAGTGTTCTCAACAATACAAGGGAAGAAAGAGATTCTCGTATAAAAACCAGGCATCTTACCTTCACTGTTCACTTGCAGGTGATTCCTTGGGTTGTTGCAATAAGGTGTCTATGAGATGGCAATGAGGTAGCCAACTTCAAACTGTTGCTTATTCATAGAGAGATCTCATTTTTGTTTTCCTTTCTTTCCCACTTCCTCGCTTTACCTAGGGAGAAAGATTTTTAAAAATAAATGGACTAGGGGCGCCTGGGTGGCACAGTCGGTTAAGCACCCAGTTTTAGCTCAGGTCATGATCTCATGGTTTGTGAGTTCGAGTCCCAAGTCAGGCTCTGTGCTAACAGCTCAGATCCTGGAGCCTTCTTTGGATTCTATGTCTCCCCCTCTCTCTGTGCCTCCCATGCTCATGCTCTGTCTCTCTCTGTCTTGCAATAATAAATAAAAATGTTAAAAATAATTTTTAAAAAAAGTGGACCTGCCTTCCCCCACCACATACCTCCAAAATTTTCCAGCTTTCGATCTTTATAATGTAATCAATTGTCTCAACTTTGGGGTCATGAAATATAATGAGCTATTTTATATGCATATATAATACATATGTGTGTATATGTATATGTATGTTAGATAAGGTTCCTCAGTACTAAACCACCCCCTTTTGATAGCTTTCTTTAGAACAAAGGAGGGTTGAATAAAAAGCCTGCAGTCAGTTTAGTACCAGATCATTCTTAAAGTTATCTTAGGTAAGATGTGGAAGTACCATGTGTATTTTCTTTTTTAAGTTGGAACTTAATTTTTTTCAGACTCGTTCAGAAAGTTGTGAACCCAGATTTTCAAGTAGATGAATTCAAAACAGATGAAAAGCGATCAGATTTAAAATATTTTAAAGGATCATTAACCCACAATTTCAGATCAATAGCCTATAAAACATTTACGTTCTACGTCTTGTAAGTAGGGCCAGTTTCTGCTACAGACATTATTGAGTACTTGGCACTGTGAGATGCTCTGAGTCATGTTAAAGTCCATGCCATGCAATGTCCCTAAGCACTGACTCATGTTCTTGATCACTCATTTTTTTATGCACATTCCTCACAAAAGAGGAATTTCTTTTGCTGTTGCACAAATCCCTGCTCATTTTTTGGAGAGCCCAGCCTTAACAAATCAATGTGTGTTTCCCTATTGTCCTCTCAGGGAACAAAATTTTTCCTGGGATTCTTAAGATGAAAATTGTTCCTAAAACAGTACCACTCGAGTCAGATTTTAGTGATTCCATTGTTATTGCAGGTGTGGAAGGAAAGTTTGCAAGAAATTTCCAAAAGCTCTCAAACTAAACATCACAGGAATGTCCCCATTCTACCTGTCCAAATTTGTCCCCTGTTCCTACTTACCAAAACCTTCTCTTTTAGGGTCATATCTCCAGCAGTATTCCACACTGATTCCATTTCCACACTTTCATATTATTGTAGCACATGCACACATCCCATGTCTGTGTTGCACAAACTCTTCTCTCTGCCCAGCTAAATCCTAACAAAGCCTAACTTTCAAAGCCCAATCCAAGTTCTAAGACTTTTTGGAGCATGCCCCTATTAAATCTACCCTCAACAGTAACCTACTTAGGCGAATTCCAGCAGCAAGCCATATTTGCCCTTCATTCGGATGTTTAGTCTTCTCTGCTTTGCGCCATCGTGTAGCTGTTTCATTGCAAATATCTTGGTTCTTTGTTTTGATCAAAATGTCACAGAGAGGAGGAAATGTGTGTAAACCAAAGAATGAAATACACCAGGAAAAGCCTACATAGCTAATGAGACCTTCATATCTTGCCCAATTCGTAGTTCAGCCACTTTCAGAAATATTCTGGGTCTTATTTACGGTGACCCAGGCAGGCAGGCAGGCAGAGCTTCACTTCTACTCATCCGCCACAATAGCCAACCCCCCAAATGGTTGCCCTGTGGAGTGAGACTGAAATTTAGACCCAAACTCAGATGACTAGACCCCAGGGAGCCACTCTAGCAAATGGACTGTTCCACCAATGGGGCTAAAACATCAGCCAAGGCCAGGGGGTGGGAATTTTACAAAGTAGCAGATGGTGGTGATATGCCATAGCCAGAGAAAATCAATGCCCAGCCACAGTCAACTGCAGACTCTGCCCTCATTCCCTCCAGGTTTAGTCTACTTCCAGAAATAGTATGCATCACAAAGATGACTGCAGAGTATGGGCATCCTTGACACATTAGGAAATAGGATCTCAAAAAGGCATGTACCTGTGTCCTATAATCAAGTTTCTCACTATAAGATGGAACTAGACTTCTATTACCTGTGAAAAATAATATATAGCTCCATTCACATTTCTAAGTTTTGGCTGTGTAAAGGGTTTAGTAGAGTGGAGAATTTTCAGTGCTTTTTTTACTGTGTTAATCAATAACATTGTTGAGATGGCAAATCAGTTCATTTTTCCTAGCCTCACAGAGGTAAACTGCTGCATATACATGCACACATATGCACACATACACACACATACACACTATCTTTCTCATACTTTACTTTTTTTTGCTTAACATTACAGTCAATGTGCAGCATGGGTGGTGGTACATACAGAGGCAAAAATGCTATTTTAAAGGTTGCTTTCAGTTTGTTCCTGCCATTCTAGGGCAGCCATTCTCTAACAGGGGTGATTCTGCCCCCAAGAGATATTTGACAATGTCTGGAGACATTGTGGGGTGCCATAACTGGGGTGGTACTGCTACCGGCATGCTGCTAACTATCTTACAATACCCAGGACAATCTCCCACAGAAAAGAAGTATTAGGTCCAAAATGTGAATAGTATCAAGTTTGAGAAACCCTGATCTGATCTAAGGATAAGAGCAATACATAGTTTTAGGAAAAGAGTACGTCATGTTTAAAGGAAATTACTTCAATGCCTTTGTTTTGTGTAAAAGAAAAACCAATGTCTCATTTTGAAATAGAGAATTTCAGATTAAGGTTGAGTGATGGCTTTATGAACAGCATCTCTGTGGAAACCAGTATGTTGTTAACTACATTTTAAATTTTTTGGCTAGGATGAGAAATGAAGAGGGAGGCAAGAACAAATGGCCCAGATTTCCAGGAAGAACTGATTTGAGAGGACTCCCTTTGAAGGAGATAAAATGACCCTGAACAATGTCACAGTGGGCAAAGAGCTAAGAAGAGTCAGTCACATGAATGCTCCCTGTGATGAGGATGACAGATGGCATCTAGAATTGGTGAGATTTGAACCAGGGGTAAGTTTTCCGTTTTCATATTATTATTCTCTTATAATAACTCCAGGCCTTCAAAAGAAGTTTTGTAAAGGACCACAACCTCATGTTTATTGTGTTTAAGGCATAAAGATAACCAAACCAAGGGCCACCTGGGTGGCTCAGTCAGTTAAGCTGCCAACTTCAGCTCAGGTCATGATCTCACTGTTCCCAAGCTCAAGCCCCATGTTGGGCTCTGTGCTGACAGCTCAGAGCCTGGAGCCTGATTTGGATTCTCTGTCTCCCTTTCTCTCTGCTGCTTTCCCCCTTCTCTCTCTCTCTCTCTCTCTCACACACACACACACATACACACAAATAAACATTAAAAAAAAAAAAAGATAACCAAGCCAAGGATTTCATTAGGGCAAGTACAGGTAAAAGCGAGGAGAGATGGAAGAAAATGGAAAAGGGGTGATAATCCACACGTAAGTCATACTCTGAGGGGCCAAAGAGGGAAAGAAGGTTGGATGGACTCACCCAACAGCCTAAGAGAAAATCTGCAAGGCCATGGATAAGTCTATGAGCCAATGTCGGCTGTCAGAGAAGTCGTGTGTCTCCCAGGAATGAGTTTGCCCTATTACCCCTGCCTGGCTCAGTTACTGGCTAGGAAGTGTGGCCTTGGTGTGATTTCAGAGTGCAGCAGCTAGGACCCTTGGTCAATTACAATCACTATATTTGGAGGTCTGCTAGGTACAGTCTCATGGTCATCTCACAAATATGACCATAACTAGCTATTTGACTGGGTCTCAGTAGTAAATAGTTTCCACCCAACTGAGAGTCGAAAGAAAGAAAAGTCAAATCCTCTAGGATCATCTGAGAAGTAGGAGAAAACTAGAAAACTAGCAGACTTCAGAGTGCCCAAATCAAGAAATCCTTCACCTATGTGATACTTTCAGCTGGGACTGACCCAGACTGTGCTGCTCAGAACTTCAGCTCACCGACCTCTATCATACAGTGACTGCCAGCTCCCTTTCCAGACTTGGAAGCACTCCATTAGAGACCCATCATTATCCACCATAGAACTCCTAAGAGAAAATTGAGTTGAATAAATTATTAGCAATTTCATAATAAACTTCAAATCATCTTCCATACATTTTCCTCAAACTGCTAGAGTAATTTGTATATTAAACATTTAGATCATACCATCCTTCCTTGTCAAGTCTCCCTTGTGAGAGATTGCTAGGCAAAGAGGAGACCCTTACATTCCAGGAGAGTGTGAGTTCAGAAGGGCCTCAAGGCAGACCGTGAGCTGGATGACTTCTCGAAGGTGATTTTGTAGTTTTATGATTTCAGATGAAGGACCCAACAGAACACTGAGAAACTTTCCCCATGATGGAAAGGAAGTCAGTGGAAAAGCCAGCATTAGAGAATGTCTGGCTTCTTAAGCTATCTTCTAAAATATGAAATATATTTTTGAACAATAGATAATCGTGTCTCCCTTTATGCAGAACCTCTTTTGGAAGAAGTGGACATTAGAAGATAGTACTTATTTGCATTTGTAAACATCCCAAAAACAGCACGCAGAATGACAAGAGAGCCCAGAAAGACCATCATGAGATTCTTGGTTTGGGTGCTGAACAGAACTCCAAGCATAATTAGCAGTTATGTTTTGGGTCAACAGTGTGGACCTAAGTTTATTTCTTCCTTGTATCTTACACAGTGTGTTTATACCTGACCATCCAAACAAAATAAATATTAATACAGTGATTTCAGGCAAAGTTACAGTCAAGTTGGCCTAAAACACTGGGAACATCAGAAATGTCCCATAGTGAGTTCTTCACACAAGTCCCTATGATTTGGGGTTGCTCTGACATTAAAATTACCGTACATATTGTTTCCATCTTCTGTTTGCCCAGTGCTAGAACACAGAAATGGTATTAACTCATAGCAAGAGCATCCGTGTGCGCACATACACACAAACACACTCATGCACGCACACAAAAAACCTCAGCCTGTCAACAGCTCTGGCGGAGTAAAATACAAATGATAATTAGAAACATGTGTCCCCAGCAAAGAGGCACAGAAACTAAAAGGTCATCTTTTTCCAAATGACCTAATTAGAAAAGCCTGGAGTGCTGGCTACAGTATAATGGTTTTACACAGCTTTTAACTCAGACTTCCTGTTTTAAAACAGTGCAATTTACTGCTCCTGTAGCAAATATGAATTGTCACTTAATGCCAACAGAATTACGCCTCACAACACCACCTGCCTCCAGCAATCTCCTCATTGTTAGACCCATCAGCTGAGGACTGCTGATTTACCATCCCAGAATGACCATTTAGAACCTACTGCCAGGGTTGCTGCCAAGTTGAGAACAAGGATTTCATGTAGAAGAGAGCCCACGAGGTACTTTACATTAATGCCGATTGAAATATGCATGAATAGAGCAAAGGGAAAAGCAGTTGTTCCGAATCAGACTATCAGTGAATGCTTCTTAGATTCCTTTTTCTGGTCCCAGAGCTAAGATTCTGATGCTAAATAATTTTAATTGCCCAGAGACAATAGACACACACACTGGCTGAAAATGCCGCATGGTAGAAACTCACACAGGCACCCAAATAGAATTGTCGTTTTAAATAGATGCCTGTGTAAATGTGTATTTAATCTCTCTCATATTTATTCAATATGTTGTGATGTTTCATTAAGTATTCATTTTGCTTGTCTGTTTCATTGCCTCAGTTCTTCCAACTGAAACACCTAACTAATGCTATGAGGAAGAACATTTATCCAAGACTCTAAAGAATTGAAAATACAGTAACAGTAATGGGTACCCAGCTATGAACTGTTTTTCCAACAATCTCTTGTAGCTAAGTGTAGTCATATGACTAAGTTTAGGCCGACAGAATATGAATGGAAGTGATGAGTACAACTTCTAAGTCACCTTCGTACAGACTGTTTGCTTTGAACCCTCCATCCCTTTGTCACTGACTGTGGAATGGTGATGACCAGAGCAATCTTGTGTGACAGAGCTGCTCTTGACAGCCAAGCACCATTCACCTATACGCTTTTCTGTGAGAGAAAAATAAAGTGCTATCACTCTTAAGACACTACAGAGCAGGTATACATTGTTGGGGTTTTTTTGTAACCCACACATGTTTTACTTTTTTTGTAGCTTTGAGTTTTTATTTAATTCTAGTTAGTTAACATATAGTGTGATATTAGTTTCAGGAGTATAAATTAGGGACTCATCACTTACAGGCAATACCCAGCGCTCATCACAAGCGCCCTCCTTAATATCCATCACCCACTTAGCCCATCCCCTCACTCACCTCCCTCCAGCAACCCTCCCTCTCTCTTCATTTTCCCCTATGTTCATCTGTTTCATTACTTAAATTCCACATATGAGTGAAATATATAGTATTTGTCTCTGACTTATTGTGCTTAGCATAATACATTCTAGCTCCATCCAACTTGTTGCAAATGGCAAGATTTCATTCTTTTTAATAGCTGAGTAATATTCTATTGTGTATATAAATACCACATCTTTTTTTTTTAAATATTTTTATTTATTTCTAGGAGAGAGAGAGAGACAGCGTGAGCAGCGGAGGGTCAGAGAGAGAGGGAGTCACAGACTGAAACAGGCTCCAGNTGGCAAGATTTCATTCTTTTTAATAGCTGAGTAATATTCTACTGTGTATATAAATACCACATCTTTTTTTTAAAAAATATTTTTATTTATTTCTAGGAGAGAGAGAGAGACAGCGTGAGCAGCGGAGGGTCAGAGAGAGAGGGAGTCACAGACTGAAACAGGCTCCAGGCTCCGAGCTGGCAGTCAGCACAGAGCCCGACGCGGGGCTCGAACCCACGAACCGCGAGATCATGACCTAAGCGAAAGTCGGACGCTCAACCAACTAAGCCACCCAGGCGCCCCTAAATACCACATCTTTTTTATCCATTTGTCAGCTGATGGACATTTGGGCTCTTTCCATATTTGAGTATTTTTGCTAACGCTGCTATAAATTTCAGGGTACATGTATCCCTTTGAATCTATACTTTTGTACCCTTTGGGTAAATACCTAGTAGTATAATTCCCAGATCACAGAGTAGTCCTATTTTTAACTTTTTGAGGAACCTCCATACTGTTTTCCAGAGTGTCTACACCGGTTTGTGTTCCCACCAACAGTGTAAAAGAGTTCCCCTTTTTCTTGCACCCTTTCCAACATCTATTGTTTCCTGAGTTGTTAATTTCAGTCATTCTGACAGGTATGAAGTGGTATCTCATTGTGGTTTTGTTTTGTATTTCCCTGATGATGAGTGACATGGAGCATCTTTTCATATGTCTGTTTTCCATCTGAATGTCTTCTTTGGAAAAGTGTCTATACATGTCTTCTTCCCGTTTCTTCACTGGATTATCAGTTTTGGAGGTGATGATCTTGATAAGTTCTTTATAGATTTTGGATACTAACCCTTCATCAGATATGTCATTTGCAAATATCTTCTCTCATTCCAAAGGTTGCCTTTTAGTTTTGTCGATTGTTTCCTTCACTGTACAGAAGCTTTTTATCTTGATGCAATCCCAATACTTCATTTTTACTTTTGTTTCCCTTGCCTCCGTAGACTTATCTAATAAAAAGTTGCTATGGCCAATATCAAAGAGGTTGCTGCCTATGTTCTCCTGTAGGATTTTGATGGTTTCCTGTCTCACATTTAGGTTTTTCATCCATTTTTAATTTATTTTTGTGTATAGTGTAGGAGAGTGCCCCAGTTTCATTCTTTTGCATGTTGTTGTTCAGATTTCCCAATACCATTTGTTTTTTTCCATTAGATATTCTTTCCTGCTTTGTTGAAGATTAATTGATCATATGGTAGTGGATCCATTTCTGGGTTCTCCAGTGTGATCTTCGCATCTGTTTTTGTGCCAGTACCATACTGTCTTGATCACTATAGCTTTGTGATATAACTTAAGTCCAGAATGGTGATGCCTCCTGCTTTGCATTTCTTTTTCAATATTGCTTTGGCTATTTGGGGTCTTTTGTGGATCCATACAAATTTTAGGATTGTTTGTTCTAGCTCTGTGAAAACTGTGGTAGACAGGAGTTGCATTAAATGTGTAGGTTGCTTTGAGTAGTGTAGACACTTGAACAATATTTGTTCTTCCAATCCATGAGCATGGAATGTTTTTCCATTTCTTTGTGTCCTCTTCAATTTCTTTCAAAAATGTTCCATAATTTTCAGAGTCTAGATCTTTTATTTCTTGGTTAGGTTTACTATGAGATATCTTATAGTTTTTGGTGCAATTGTAAATGGTAACAATTCCTTGATTTCTCTCTCTGCTGCTTCATTTTTGGTGTGTAGAAATGTAACAGATTTCTGTATGTTAATTTGGTATCCTGCAACTTTACTGATTTAGTGTATCCAGGTACACTTTGTTAGGTTGTACTTCACTTGATAAAACAGAAGCATCAAGAAGTTGCTCCCTCTCATTGTGCCTTCGATTTTGTGTGTATCTCTTAAATTGTTCAGCTCATTACTGAACCAAAGAGAAAGTGATCTTAGTCTAATCTTTGCTGATACTTGAACCTAAATCAGTCTTAAAGATCAAACATAGTTCATGAGATCTTTTCTATAAAATGAGGGGATGAGTGTTGTTGGAGTTTCAAAATCCTATGATCTAAGGTTCTATACTGCACTATTACTTGAAGTAGATTAGATCTCAATTCTTTTCATGCATTATATCAAAAGAGATTTATCTGTAAATTCTGTTTCTATAATTTCCCAGATAAAAAAACTTTTGAGACATGCATTTCCTTCATTTAATACTTTCTTTGCAATACTTTAAATTACTCTCTTTCCACTGGCTCCTTCTCTATATGTTTAATCACATAAAGGTCTATTTCAATTTATAAAATGTTTTTATAGGATTCTTCTGTGCCTTAGATAAATTTATTTTATATATTCCTTTCTTGGTCCAAATTTTGCAAATGTGTGGGTTAGGTCAACTATCTCTAAGCCTACATTCTCATCCTCTCCTTAAATCCCTAAAATCTGTGCCTCTCTCCAGTATACTAAAATTTTAAAGATAACTACTCTATTTTCCTAATTCGTATGCTCCTGAACCATTGTGTTTATCCAACAAACAATTATTGAGCCTCTCCTGTGTATCATGAAAGAAAGGGATTGGAATACAAAGCAAGGTTCTTGAGGATCTCACCATTTTGTAGCACTGAGCTCTTTTAAAGAATTTCCTTGAACTTGCCTTGATTAGCATGGATACTCCATTCTGCTTCTCATACTATAGCTATGATTATTCCATTATTCTTTCTTGGTTTTTCTTCCTCTTCCCATAAATCTTAAATGGGGTTTCCTCCCCTGCTCAGTAGCAGGTCCTCTGTTGTGTCTCTCTACTCTCTTCCTTTGGAAATGGAATCAGCTCCTCTGGCTTCAATTATCACCTCTTATGAATGATTCTCATTTGTCTCTAGGCATAAATTTTCACCCAAGTTTCAGTTTCAAATTCCCAATTATACCTCATTATCCATTACATGTTGAAATTCCAGCATGTCCAAAACTATCCTAAATTGATTTTCCTTACACATACTCCCATCCCCACACTCTATCTAATATATTTCCATACAGACATAGACACTAACTTCCTTATCTCTTCCTTTCTCTTCATAGGTTTGCCAAGCCTTTCTATACAATAGTAGGAACAGAAGTTCACACTGAAGTGACTTATTTCCTTGGCTGCTTTAATTCAAGCAACTCAATTATGGCAACAGGAAAGCAAGAATTTGCCTTTTCTCAGAGTACGGTTTCTTCCATGCAGTGCCAAGTAGTTGGGAGAACAAATGAAGGAATGTCAATAAGCAATTACATAATTTACTACCAACATTAACCTGACAAGAATTAGTGGGAGAGGTAATATGCTCAATCCCAAAAGAGATCTCAGATACTCGGGCTTTGATGAATATATTTATAAAAACATTTTACTGCAGAACCAATTAGACAAGTTGTCCTTGTGTAAAATGGGAAACTATGTGTTTCCCTTCCCTTCCTTGACTACCAATGATGCTAAACTTACCTGCCTATTGTCCTTTTACTTTTGGTTCCACTTTCTGTAAGAAACTTACTTTTTTTGGATTATGTTTTACATGTTTACATATTTCAAAAAAGCTATGACACCTGCTTTTGTATTATTTTATAAAATAATTAAACACACACATTTCACACACACATACTTCTTGTTTGCTCTATCATTTAGAGTTCTTGATGCAAGCAGACACAGAAGGGTTCTTAAAGAATGTACATAGAGTATCCAAGATCACCTAATAATCAGGCTTAGAGGCTACTTAATCAGGAGCAATTCCCAAACCAAAGTGAAGGGCTTTCCAGGAAAGACCCCACCAACACAGTCCAGGGAACCCAGGACAGGACACTAGAATTTATTCTACTGCTACTCTGGAAGGCCAGATATCTCTGCCACCACCTTCACATGAAGTGACTTACTCATTGTACCTCCTTTGTCCCACTGCTCCCTTCTAAACCGAAGTCTCACTGAGAGCTATCTGACTGGTGATACCTCAGTTACATGACTACATCATATCTGCAAGGGAAGTTGTGAAAGTGAATTACTGCCCTCAGCTTTAGACAGGGACTAACAAGGTAAATTCTATTATGAAAATAGAAAGGGTGTTCCAGGATTCTATGTAAATAAAAAGGTCTGACAAATGTCCACTACATTCACTGGCTTTTCTTCCCAACTTCTCTCTTTGTTAATATTACTGTTATTTTACCAAATATCCAAGGCTTCTACTCTCAGTCACGTGTGTATCTTCTTTGTCCTTCAGTTCCTCAATCCTATCAATCAACAATTATTTTCAAATCATTCGCTATTTGTCCAGCAAACATTTTGGTGCTGGGGGGATTCAAAAGAATCCTTAAGTGTACGCCATGAGTTCAAAAATATGGAAATAACATATAGAAAAACTAAAGTATTATAAATGGTAAAATAAATAAATTTACTTATTATAACAGAATTTTGAGGAGAGATCTATTAGAGTTGGTAAGGAAGTCAAGAAAAGAAGATTTTATAGAAGAATTTAGTACTCTCTTGAGGCTTAAGTTTGGGCTAAAGATCAGGATTGTACACACAAACTTACTTGTGTTCTTCCCAGAACCTCATTAAAATAATAGCAATAAAATAGAAAATTATGAACCTATAACAAGTGCTACTTGTGACCAAATCACAGTAAGGGAATGCTCAGGAAACATCCCACCTATGCTGCCCAGGCACTCTGCATAGAATCTTGAGAGGGTCCATTGGCGGAAGATAGGTTTTGACAAAATTATGGAAGATGTTAAGCAGCAGAGAAAATAATAACTGATGTGGACAAAACCACAGATTAGAAAACTTACATAGAAGGCAGTAGTTATTAAGGAAGTCAATTAGCCCCCACAAACTCTAGGCTCATTTGCCATGTACTATTAGAAAACACTAGCAACTGGTATCTACAGCCTGGGAAGGAGAATGAATGAATGTTTTCACCTCTGGAAAAATTGAATGAGGTTAGACAAAAACCACCACATTTTGACAAATAGCACTTCTCTAACCATAAGTGTCAGCCTCCCCAAACAATAACTTCAAACTAGTCCCTTCTTGTCCATAAGCTACATCCAAAATAACACAAAATTCCCATTCAATTGTTTTTGAGGCCTTTCTTTTAAATATTAACATGATCATGAGATTTATAAAAAATATTAAGGTGTAAGAAAGAAATTAAAAACTCAGTTCAAGTATGTGACCACAGAGAAAACAAATACTGAAAACATTTGTAAACCCCTTAATCATTATGCTGTGTCTATAACTCATAAATAAGGTGCTATTAAAAAAAAAAAGCAGTAGTCAGAGAACAACAAAGAACCCTTGAAAATAAAAATCTTAATGAAATGAAAACTTAAATAATGGGTTAAAATATAAAATATAGTTAGATTCAAAAGACAAAGCAAAATTAGAAAAAAGATGAAAAGTCTGACAGAAATTATGTAAAATAAAGGTTGTGATTTAGGAGGTTCAACATGTGATAAAAGAGGGAAAGAACATATGGAGAGATGGAAATTATCAAATAAAAGTATAAAATAAAATTTCCAAAGTTTATGAGATTGATTTCTTCCTTTAAATACCTTACTAACAGAACAGAAATATTAATAAACAAATAGAAATAGTCATGAAAGGAGATGTCCTAGCAATATTTAGAGGAGATTCTAAAATTTTCCTGCAAGAAGAAATATCCAGTTTTTTATGGAGGAATATAGATTTAGGATGCCACTCTTCAACAACTGAACCCTGGGGGGAGAAAATGGAGCAATGCCTTCAAATTTCAATTTGATTTTCAATATTGATTTCTGTAGAATTTAGCCAAACTATAAATAAAGTATCTAAGTATAAAGACACTATCAGACATGCAAAAACTCATACAATTTTCCGCTCACAAACCCTTTCGTGGGAAGTTTTTTGGGAATGTGCTCCAGCAAAAGGAAGGAGTAAATAAAAAGATATAAGCTGAAAAAGTAAATCAAAAAAAACCAGTTGACTCAAACTAGGAAAGTATTGAAGAAAGTTCTAAGATTACTACTTTACAGCAGTTTTGGTGATACCCATACCACATAGCAAAAAAAAAGAATCCAGAAGGACACCAAGAAAAATATTTTTAAAACTTAAAAAAAAAAAATACCTGATAGGATAAAGGGGTAAAAAATAAGTGAAAAGCTATTAGAAGGAAACTATAGTAAGAAAAAAAAAAAAACATCCAAAACTTCAGAAAAAACATTCAGAAAATGAAATGAGAATAGCAATTTACTTAGACCTGAAGAGAACAACATTCACATAGTCATAAAAATGAAAATTAACTTGATTAAATATATTATTACTATAGATAGAGTATAAACAGGGGAAATGAGGAGCAGAAGAAACCTTTATCCTATGTTCAGGACAGGAAGTAAATAGTTTCTAAAATTGTTGATCACTAAATACCAGCACAGAGAGTTAAATAGCTAAAAAGTGTTCAAAATTCTTTCCTCTGGGAAGTAGTCCATGGGGTTAGGGAGCAAGGGAGGGTTGTTTTCTTTATGAGCCTGTCCATGCTATTTGCCTTTTACCATGTTTTAAATTTTGTATTTAAATGTGTTTTTGTTTGTTTTATTTTTTTAAGTTGAGAGCTTAGAAGGGTGAATAGGATTTGGCAGAACCGAGAAGGACACATCAAAATCATCAAGGAGCCCCAAACATAGTGTTCATCTTAGGCAGGTGAAAAGCCTTCCTGATTAGAATTGACATGTTACTGTAAAGCACAGCTTGAAAGGAAGTTTGTTGGAAGCTTTCAGACATACCTGAATAACACCTGGATGAAAGCATTGTTTTAGGAAGATCTGATTGGCTCTCATGTACAAGATGACAGAGAAGAGGGAAAGATTCAATTTCCAGTGCACCCCCTGAGTCAATACATCTGTCTAATATATCTGCTAATTCATTTTCCCTCATAATCATAAAGCATAAGCATCACACACTCTTCTCACTTGTCACCTTGTGCCATAACAAAATCAAACAAGCATGCAGGGCTCTTCATGATCAAGATCAGTGGTTCTCACTACCAGCTTCTCACTAATATCATCAAGAAATAATTTGGGGGAAAAAAACCTCATCATTTCTGGGCAATATTTCAAATCAGACTTTCTGGGTAATGGTTCTCAAAATAAGGTCCCCACACTAATAGCATCAATGTCACCTGGTAATTTGTTAGAAAGTAAATTCTTGGGTCTCACCCTGTAATAGTGAGTCAAGTCGGACCTCCAGGTGATTCTGGAACTTGCTGACTAAGCACCATTGCTGTATGGTATACTCATTCTGGTTGAGCATTGGAGTCAGGCAACTTGTTATATGCTGCTGAGCAATGTTTAGCTGCTCCAAGCCTCAAATTCCTCATACAAAAAAATGGAGATAATAATGTCTACCTAACAAGTTTATGGTAAGGACTGATTTGTATAATAAGGTTAGTGTATAAGAGTTCAATAAATGATTTTAAAATATTAAGGTTTTAAAAAATGATATAAACTATATACTTTTATAGTATATACTATAGGAACTATAAACTAAATGCTTTTATATTCTCTATGGTCCAGACAAGCCAATCTACTTACCATTTCATGCACCTGTGTCCAAATTGTATTAACTGTCAGTAAAATGTGCCCTTCCCACAAGAAACTCACAATGTTATGGAGAACCACACATATTCACACACTAATAAAACTTACACGCTGGGGCACCTGGGTGGCTCAGTCAGTTAAGTGTCTGACACTTGGTTTCAGCTCAGGTCATGATTCAGGTTTGTGAGTTCGAGCCCCACATCGGGCTCTGCACTGACAGTGCAGATACTGTTTGGGATTCTCTTTCTCTGTGCCCCTCCCCTGCTCACTTGCGCGTGCTCTCTCTCTCTCTCAAAATAAATAAATAAAACTTCAAAATCTTACTAAATGCTGCAACTTTCATTTAAACAAAATGCTATTAGAATAAAAAGATTTCATATGTTTGCACGTATAGGAGGATTAGGAGGAACTTAATGGAGGACCATGGGGGAGTAGAAGGGGGGAAATGGTGGGGGAAAGGGAGCGAGACAAACCATGAGAGACTCTTGAATGCTGAGAACAAACTGAGGACTCATGGGTGTTGGGGGGGGAGGGGCACGGAGGAGGGCACTTGTGGAGATGAGCACTGGGTGTTATATGGAAACCAACTTGACAATAAACTATTTTAAAAAAAAAGAATAAAAAGATTTCAAATTCAGTCTTCCTTAAAATGGCTCAGAGAAAAACTTAACAGAGAAGGAATTGAAAGACTGGTAGGATATCAGCTGCTAGAAAGGGAGAGAGTAATGCCAACAGTCACAGGAATGTGTGGTCAGTTGAACATAATTCCTTTCAGCACATTTAATGCCCTGCGATGGCAACTCCTCCTTCTCTTACTATTTCCTCCCCCAGCTGATCATAAGCTATGTTTCACCTCCATGATGAGCAGCTCAGGCAGTCTTCTGAGAACAAACACAGAGTTCATTACATGGAGTGTCCGGAGTGTGCCTGGACCTTCAGGCAGACATTTCAGCACTCTGGCCCCACAGCCTTTCTTCTCTTTGTGTCCTCTCACCTTCTCATCCATCTCTTTCTACTTCCACCACCCTGTCCTCACCCACATACACTCTAGGCCTCTGAGCTCCATTACTCTCCGTACCAAGAATGCTCTTCTCCTCATGTCCTTCAAAAATCACATCTTACTTTTGGATCAAAATTCAAATGTTACCTTCTTTTTACAATTTTCAGAAACTCTCTACCAGAAATAGGTATTCTTAAGTAATCTCAGAGTATTCCACCCACTTATATCATAGTCTTTAACATGTGTGTGCTTTCGTGTAGCTACCAGCATACCTCCTACTATACTTCTGAAACTTTAAGAGCAAACACCATATTTTGTTCATCTTAATATACTTCTCTATAGTTCCTTACATGTAAGTTTTCAGTTCTTATTAGTTGAGCTGAACTAAACTGACCTCTTACTCAGAAACCTCCAGTTATATCCATGTGTCTATGCCCTTACTCAGAAACCTCCAGTTATATCCATGTGTCTATGCCATCAAGTCCAAGATCAGAATCCCGCCATCTTTCATGGCTACCTAATGCCCACTCAATTTTATTTCCTACTTGACCCTAACACAAAAGTGTGAACTTGGGCACGTTAACATCACTGGGTCTCAAGGTTCTGATTTGGAAAAAGTTTGTAATACTTTGACTGATTGTTGTGAAGATTAAGTGGAATAGGTACGTAAAACACTTAGCAAAACATCTGGCAGTAGTAAGCAATCAGTTCATAAATAAGGTTACCTGAGTGAAAATTTCATACCTAACTTCTTTAAAGCAACACTGTCTTTTTTTTTTAAATAGTTTATTGTCAAGTTGGTTTCCATATAACACCCAGTGCTCATCACCACAAGTGCCCTCCTCCATGCCCATCTCCCCCCTCCCCCCCCACATCCATCAGTCCTCAGTTTGTTTCTCAGCATTCAAGAGTCTCTCATGGTTTGCCTCTCTCCCTTTCCCCCACCATTTCCCCCCTTCTTCTCCCCCATGGTCCTCCGTTAAGTTCCTCCTAATCCTCCTATACGTGCAAACATATGATATTTGTCCTTCTCTGCCTGACTTGTTTCACTCAGCATAACACCCTCAAGGTCCATCCATGTTGCTACTCATGGCCAGATTTCATTGTTTCTCATTGCCATGTAGTATTCCATGGTATAGATAAACCACATCTTCTTGATCCATTCGTCCGTTGATGGACACTTAGGCTCTTTCCATGTTTTAGCTATTGTGGAGAGTGCTGCTATGAACATTGGGGTACATGTGCTCCTATGCATCAGCATTTCTGTATCCCTTGGGTAAATTCCTAGCAGTGAGATTGCTGGGTCATAGAGGAGTTCTACTGTTAGTTGCCTGAGGACCCTCCACACTGTTTTCCAGAGGGGCTGTACCAGTTTACATTCCCACCAACAGTGTAGGAGGGTGCCCGTTTCTCCACATCCTCGCCAGCATCTAGAGTTCTCTGATTTGCTCATTTTAGCCACTCTGACTGGCGTGAGGTGGTATCTCAGTGTGGTTTTGATTTGTATTTCCCTGATGAGGAGGGATGGTGAGCATCATTTCATGTGTCTGTTGACCATCTGGATGTCCTCTTTGGAGAAGTGTCTGTTCATATCTTCTGCCCATTTCTTCACTGGGTTGTTTGTTTTTCGGGTGTGGAGTTTGGTGAGTTCCTTATAGATTTTGGATATTAACCCTTTATCTGATATGTCATTTTAAAGCAACACTGTCTTGAGCACTTTCTTCAGAAATAAAGATGAGCATCCTTTCAGCTTTATGGCTATATCTAACCAGATTATTTCCCCATACCCAAGCTTAACTGTGTTATTATTATGTTAGAATGTTCATTACCTAAAATATTCTAAGTTATTTCAATGCTTATGGATATATCATTGCATTATATGCAGCTGCCTACCACTTACAGATTTTAATTTAGTTACTAAATAGTAGGAAAGTCTGATTAAGAATTCGCCAGAGGGGAGAAACCAAATTGAAGGGGAGTGAAGTCCGTATCATGGGCCATTTAGCGGAATTAAACCTAGCTTCCATGGGATGGTACAGAGAATGATTAGAAATCCACATCTCTAGTTACTACATTGAGTCGATTACCAACCAATCTGCACCTCTACATTTTCACACTCACCACCCATGACTTCAGAACATTTCAGTAATGAAACTCTACAGGGAGAAAAACTCTGAATGTTTTTCCTTCACCTTGTCTAATCTCACTCAGCTATCTGGCACAGTAGCATTGCCCCCAAATGACACCACTGAGAAACATGGGAAAAGGGAGCATAAAAGGAAGGAGTGAGACAGGGAAGAGAAGGAGGCAGGGGAAACAATCATAGATCGCAAATCATAGGACTATAAAAATCAATGGAAATTCATTATAAAAAATACAGGGAAAAGTGTTCAGATTTATTTACTTTGCTCTGAACCCCACTCTTCAAAATGTTTTATTGTTTTGCTATTTAGAAAGTGCTAAGAGATTTCTACAACAGATGCACTTCACTGTTTTATTAAAGATTATTTTTAAATGAGCACTGAGCAATTTATAGAAAAATCCATGTTCTCTTTCACTCATGTGGTTCAACCCTACCTGTTAAAGACTCAATAAACTGTTATTGCTTCATATTATTGAATCGTTGCAACAATAAAAGCAAAAACATACCAGCTTCACATTCCCATTCATGCTTCACATTTCGTCTCCTTCCAGAGCTTTATTCTTTCCTTCCTTCACAAATGTCTTTGCTTTCACTATGTACACACGTTCACATTCTTTAAACAGTGTTTCCAGATCAAAGCACAAGTTTTCATCTGAAGTGTATGTGTTTAGCAATTAAAAAAGAAAAAGAAGCAGCTTGACAAGTTCAGATTTTTACTGTTCAATTTCACATACTTGGTATAACTGAGGTAACTTCAGACACAGAAGCAGTGTAATGTACGCAAACTGATTTTTTTCCCTATCAAAGCACACACTGAAATGGTCATCTTATTGCCTAAAAATCAATTAACAGAAATTTTGAAAAATTTGAAGGGCCTCATCTTTGAATATAGAAATTACAAATTTTTTTCTCTTTTCAGTTTTCAGTTTTTGCTTAACAAACCTAAGTCAAAAACAGAAGTAGTAGCGTCTGTTGTTTCTGCCTAATAATTAGTACAGGCAGCAGGGTTACAAGGTTAACACGAGGAAATCATTTGTTTCTGCCTACACATAAGAATATGAAAACACTTTTCAATGTAAACATACTTGAGGTGCTGAGGAACATCGTGAGGAGTTAAACTGTGGGTCTTGTGTAAATCCCCTTGTCTGACAAACAAGAGCATATTTCAAAGGTTATCTATGCCTGGAAGCTATACTAGGCAGAGAGACTCCCCCCACCCCCTTTTTTTATGTGCATTTGGGACCCAGCGGTGATGATAATATGTATTATGAATGAAGTGCAGAAATTAAGAAAACTGAAGGAGAAAACTGATCTTTTTTTCCAGTTAACACAAATCGGTTATCACTTGCTTCTCCAAAGGCCATAATACTTCAGCTATTGGGAAGTCAGTGAAATTATTTTCTAGTCTTAGGAATTGACATAGCAGAATGGAAGATCTTCTTCCTTTAAAAACTTATTTTGCAGTCAAAATAATCCCACCAAGCCTTCAGTGTTTGGTGGCAGTGTTTGGTGGCAATGTTTTGATCTTTGAGAAAGAATACACAAATTAGAATTATTTGAGGACCCACTAACCACCACAAAGTGACCAGTTTTTAAAGTCACCATTAGTGCTAGCATAGCAACACCTACTGGTATGTTTATGAAGTAAAGTTGAAACCAACATGGCCATAAATTGGTTCCTCCATCTTAATAAGAAAACTTGCAATCTGCTTTTTACAGGTGATGCGGACACATAAAAATGACTACTTCCAAATCAAAGAATGGAAAGGGAAACTATAGTTGTTGAAGAAAAATAACTCTATGTTTAGAGTTCCACTAAGGTGATTGTCACACTTCTCTGTAAACTGAAATTGCCATTCAGCCTGCTTCTAAAAATTATGTCATGTAGTTCGTGTTTGAGACCGATCTCCTTCCTGTCTTCTTCCCCCTCCTCCTCCCCTCGCTATCCCCCAGCCTCCTCCTCCTCCCCCTTCTCCTCTTCTACCTCTTTCTTCTTCATACATTCTTTAAAGGGAGTCTACATAGTTACAGGAAGCCATTCAAGAGAGTACTGAATGGATTGAAGTAAGCTGAGAGGCATCACATTTATTTTTACCACAGATATGAAGTCTAGTCACCAAACGATGAATAATACAGCATGTACTGTCATAGTCTGCCAGCTCTACCAACTCCTAAACAACATCTTAACTTAAAGAGACATTCCAGAACAATAAGGACCACAGAGAGCTGCAGAGATTCTAATAAGCACCAAAAGGAAAATATACCCAGTTCACTACCAATCTCGACATTTAATAGAATTTGACCTCACGGATATTTCAAAAACCCATAGTGCCTGGTAAACTCCTCTGTTCTGTAATAATTCCTTGAAATCAGCAGCCAAGTTGTAAGCTGGGGCACTGATTGGCTGCCCTTCTGCTTTCTCAAGAAATGTGACATAAAGTTTTCATTCACCGTCAAGTGGTCCACTGAAAGAATTCAGGAGGTATGTAATATGAACTCTATCCTAATCCATGGAAACTCAAGGTCTACAGAAAAATAAAGAAGATCCAACCAAGGCAAGTCTGGTCAGCCTCCACAGCCTTGAAATAAAAACCCTTTCCCTCCTGTACAAAGTAGTAGTTTTTAGTTACAATCTTCAAGGATTGTATAAATTGAGTACCTGCTACTCTTAGTCTGCAATTCTACATTTCAGTTAAGCAGATACTTTCATAATCCCTACAGCACAAATTTGAAGTATCCCATTTGATTTAAAACTACTGAGATTAATGCTCTTAGGGAACATTATGGTATTTTGTGCTCCCAAAAGACAGAAATATGTGGATTTTTAACAGAACCGGAATAAGTCTTGACCTTTATCATATTGATGCCTGGCTTCCTAGGGCCACCTCCTAATTGTTCTCTTTAATACTAGGCTTATCCCTTTATGAACATTCCTGCCAGGTTTATTTGCCTAAAATATGTCTTGCGCCAAGTCATGTACCTTCTCAGAAACCCTAGTTTCTCATCTCGCCAAAGAGTCTTCAAACTCCATAGCTTAATGTCTAGTCTTCATTTCACCATGGTTTTCACTAGCCCCTTAACACAAACCATCATCCCCTGTCAAGCTAACCAGAAAGTTAATCAGCCTCTGCCTTAGGCACATGTTCATTAATATTGCCTCATGTCCTAAGTGGTGCTGTTTGCCTCCTCCTTGCTCTGTTACTATCACTTCTACCCCCTTACCCATCCCTGTGTCAGTGCTTTCGCCATTCCTTCCATCAAAGTCTTGTAGAAACCTCTGTATAGACCTCAATAGTTTATTCCAGCCCCACATGAAGGATTCCTCTGATTTCCTTAGTAAGTTTTTATTGTTCCAGACATATACTATCTGGTAACTTAACTTTTGCTGATTGTGTATGTTCCTTCTTCCTAATGTGGTAACAGACTCCTCTAGGATGAGGATGGAACTTTACACTTCTGTATTGCCTCTGTAACTCCGAACACAAACCAAGAGGTGAAAAGAGAGAATAGTACAAAATAACATCTAGAATAAAAAATAACTCATGTTTAAGCACTTTCACATGCATTTGCTCATTGAGTAAAGTATTAGTATCTCAAAATAGAGCCAATAAATCCAGGAAACTCTCATAGTTTCCAAAGGAGAAGAAATTAGAAAAGGCAGTGGAATTAGATTGTGGGGTACCTATGACACCTTTTCAGTGATTCAGTAATCCTTACTTATTCAAGGAGGATCCATCTCCTGGAATATTGCCATGGTATATTATCTGTAATGTATAGTCAAATCACTCTTTTTCATTTCATATATATGTATTTTTTTTAAACTGCATATCTTAAGTGTGGCTACTTTGCAGTTCAGACCTCCCTAGTTTTTCCTCACCGGATATTCCTGTTTCACTTTTTTAAAAAGTTACTTCTTTTGACTTTTGTACTTAACTATTAGGAATATATTATGGGGAAAAAACTGGGGAATCCTTTTTAAAAATGCTTTAGAGGTTCATGAGATCATAAATTTAAAAATATGCTCTGGCACACAAGTTCCTCTTTAAGTTCCATTTATTTTTATTACTGCTACAGTTATTATGGAAATATTCTTAAAAAGTGGATTTTCCTGGAGTACCTGGTGGCTTGGTTGGTTAAGCATCCAACTCTTTATTTGTGTTTGGTTGTGATCTCGCGGTTTGTGGGATTGAGCTCCACACTGGGCTCTGTCCTGACAGTGCAGAGCCTGCTTGGGATTCTTTTTTTCCCTCTGACCCTCTCTCATTCTCTTCCTCTCTCTCCCTCTCTCTCAAAATCAATAAATAAATTTTCCTCATCATAAAATGCATTTGGAATCTCAGCAATTAAAACATCTTATACTGAACTCTCTTTTAAAGCATGCTGAAGGTCCTATGCATTCCAGTGGTCTGTTTTTCCTACCATGGCATCTCAAATTACTAATATAGGAAAAGTAGATGTTATGATAAACAGTGTGTGATGACTTGTTTGTGGATGTTATTTCACTGTAGTATTTCTTTCCAGTCATCAGTTTTAAGCTAGAATCGCTCAACATTTTCAAAATATAAAAGGTAATAAGTAATCTTCAGAGCGCTAGAGATCAACAGGCAAGCTCTCCTCCCCACAAATGTTATTGAGTCAGGGGACTCTTCCAAGGGGAAATTAAAAGCAGGAATGGGTGGTGGAGAAGAGGAGAAAATGTGGCATTCATACCATGTAATTTCCATATAAACTACTAAATGAACCAAAGCAACATGCCTAAAAGCTAAACAAAATCAGTATAAACTTTGTTAAAATCAGTGGCATTGAGGAAGATAAATAAGCTACTATTGATCTGTATCCTTTTTGCCCTTTAGATCTCACTTGACACTACACAATGGCATTTCCCTTTGGGACCCCAATGTCTTGATCTGGAAACATAACCAGTCATTTTGCAGTGAAGGGGAGAGATTAGTTTTGTTAACATCTGTTTTTTAGGCTTCTTTATTTTTAAGTTCTTGTTGAAAACCTCCTTGATCTGCCTACCAGGGAATTGGAGCACATACCATATGCCTGCTGCCTAAATCTCTGTTCTCTTTATTTGTTCTACAGAATATTGATTTAGATTTTGGCCTATTCGCACTACTTTAAACTTTTAAACACTGGCTCTTATAGCTAGAGGAAACACTTTGCTGAAGCTAAAATGATCACCCAAGAGAACTTATTGGGGAAACACATAGACCAAAATTAGCCCTTGGCTCTGAATGTACAGCTCCCATTGAAACCAGTGGAAGCTGAACTCTTAGGATTTGAAGACACATTTTCCTTTACATTGAATATAAAGGCTTTTTGAAAGGGTTGGGCTTATTTGAGTTTCTGTTAAAGAAGCTGAATTAGCTCTTTGTCATATTATAAAAAGAGAGGCAGCATTGCTTCTCCAATTTGTCTTCTAAGGGTTCTTTTGATATCTAACAAAATTGCAAAGACACCCTTTTTTGTTTCTGTACACTGATTGTTTAATATTACAAAGGACCAGGCATTATACCAAGCCCTTTCACTCTTTTATAGTTCCTACGACATTTTACTATAACATTCTCTAATCCTTTACAACCAAAATAGCAATAAAAACAGAGTGATGTTTAGAATCAAGATGGGAGAATGGGGGAAAGATGGTAGAAAACCAGCAACAGGATTCTTTAATGATAAAAAAAATGTGAAGTTCTGACTTTACCAATGGACTACTGCCATAAATCCTTCTCACTCTCCAGAAAGTTCTTTTATTATGCTGTGGGTCATGCCATTAAGATCAGATTTCCAAATGTCTCACCTTGTAGTCAGTCCTACTGCTAAAATGCTCAGGACGAATTCACTGGCAGAAATTGACTCTAAGAATCCCTAGCTCTATACATTCTGAAAGATGCAAGTGGTATGGACATGCTGACCAGAGGAAGCCTCTGCACCAGCACTGGCCCTCCCACAGCATGCCCCAGCAACAAAGCATTTTTGGGTGCCAGCACACCACCATCAGGCTGCTAATTTATTCAAGAGAGTCTCACCCCTTTCCCATCTAACCACACACATAAAATGCATGTCCAACCCTTGGAGGTGAGCAAGGGTAACAGCTGTGCCTCACTTATGCCTGTGTCTCCTGTCCCTAACGTAATTCCTAAACAGAAGCAATTAACTAAGGTTTCTTATTTTCAAATTCGTGATGAATGAGAGATGCCAGATGATACAAGGTACATTATGGGTTCATAAGAAATAAACTTTGAAAGACTGTGAGATAATTTAATCTGGTTTTCTGCTTATAAAGTAAGACTACACTTATACCAGAGGCACAGCCTCAGTGATGGAGCGACCTGAGGAGCACAGAGGAAGAACCCTGACCTAGCCTAAGAGTATGATAGGGTTGCCTGGAAGCCTTGAATCTTAAAAATAATAATAGGGTGTGTGTATGTGTGTACAAGTACTCCAGGGGTGCCTGGGTGGCTCAGTCAGTTTAGTATCCCACTGTTGGTTTCAGCACAGGTCATTAACTCATGGTTCATGGGATCAAGCTCCATATTGGGCTCTGCACTGACAGCACAGAGGCTGCTTGGGATTCTCTCTCTCTCTATCTCTCTCTCTCTCTCCCTCTCCCCACCCCACCTGCTCACACATGCTTCCTCTCTCTCTCTTTCTCTCTCAATAAATAAATAAATTGAAAAAAATAAAAATAAAGACTCCAAGCAAAGACAACATACAAGCCAGAAGACAGAGCATGAACAATGGCATGGAGATACGATCTGTGTTACACATATGAGTTGGGCTGTGGAGAGGTTGGCAGAGACCAGCCCCTCAAGGTTGGCTGGCAAGTTAGGGGCTTCAAATTTTCCTGTCAGCAATGAGCAACCACTCAAACAGTTTAGGCTAGACATGACAGGGTCAAATGCATTTTAGACATATCGTTTTAGATGACTGCTGGAAGACAGACTTAAGGAGAACAAGGCTACAGCTTTAGATGAGATGTTACAGTAATTTGGGTAAAAGAAAATGAAGGCAAAAACAAGGGAAGTGATAGTAAGGAAAGTGTTAGAAAGTGAAGTCAGCAAGATCTGGTGAGTAATTATATGGGCAAGAAAGAGAACTGGAGTGGTAAAGATGGCAAAGAACCAAAGATTAATGAGTCAAAGATTTAGGACTTGGGTGACTAGCTGGCTAGTGTCTCCACCAAATGAAAGAGTACTAAAAATAAAAACAAAGAAAAACAGATTTTGTGAGAAGAAACATGGGTAAAATGAGGAGAGTGTCACATCATCCAAATGAAAAGAACAAGGTATTTTAAGAAAAGAAAGAGTATTACAGATAATTGGTACATTTAGCAAAGAGTTATCCTGGACTGCGATCATACAAGCAACTCGATCTTGTCTCTAACTGTCCCTTTAAGTTTGTTCAGTGAATGTAGCAATTCTCCTCCTCTGGTTAAAGATTCAGAAGTCCTATGACTTTTCTGCTTATTTTCAGGTAATAGAAACTATAACAATCACTGTAAGTCACAAACACATTTTTTTAAATTTCTTATTTTGAAATAATCACATATGGACAGGAAGTTGCAGAGAGGCCCCATGTACCCTTCACCTATTTCTCCCAAAGGGTTACACTTTATATAGCTATAGTATGGTATCAAAACCAAGAAATTGACATTGGTAAAATGTGTGTGTAGTTCTACACCGTTTTACCACATGTGTAGGTTTGAGTAATCACCACTGCAATTACAATATAAAACTATACTATTAACACAAAGATCCCAAACTGCCTCTTTTTTTTTGATGTTTATTTATTTTTGAAAGGGACAGAGAGACAGAACATGAGTGGGGGAGGGGCAGAGAGAGAGGGAGGCACAGAATCCGAAGCAGGCGCCAGGCTCTGAGCTGTCTGCACAGAGTCCAATGTGGGGCTCAGACTCATGGACAGTGAGATAATGACTTAAGCTGAAGTCAGACGCTTAACTGACTGAGCTACCAGGTGCCCGGAAATGCTTGTTTTCAAGTCATTTTTAATATCTCTGAATCACTTACTAACATTTATAAGCAACTCAGGATTCCTGAAGTACCCTTGACTCTTCTTTTATCCACATTATGGCAGAGCTGTGATTATAATAATCACTACGTTTAAAATTTGTTCTTATATGTATTTATTTTGAGAGAAAGAGACAGGGAGAGAGAAACAGAGAGCCAATGGAGGAGGGACAGAGATGGAAGGAGACACTGAATCTGAAGCAGGTTCTAGGCTCTGAGTTTTACCACAGAGCCCCATGCAGGGCTCAAATCCACAAACCATGAGATCATGACCTGAGCCAAAGTCAGAGGCTTAACCGACTGAGCCACCCTGGTATTCCCTAAACTGCCTCTTAAATGTCATTCCTATATCCTGAAACCACCACCCTGAATCCATGGCCACCACTAATCTGCTTTCCAATTCCATAATTTTGTAAATTCAAGAATTATGTTTAATGTAACCTTTTGAGATGGCCTTTTCTTTTTCTTTTTTTAGATAGGGAGAGCCCAAGTGGGAGAAAGTGGCAGAGGGAGAGAGATATAGAATCTTAAGCAGGCTCCATGCTCAGCAAGGCTGATGCAAGGCTCAGTCTCATGACCGTTAGATCATGACCTGAGCCAAAATCAAGAATCCAATACTCAATGGACTGAGCCACCCAGGCTCCCCAATACTTTATTCCTTTTTATTGCTGAGCAGTATCCCACAGTGTGGATGTACCAGTTTGCTTAATCATTCACCAGTTGAGAGCCATTTGGATTGCTCCCAATTTTTGACCATGATGAACAAAGTTCCTATGAATGGTCATCAACAGGTTTTTGTGTGGACCTAAGTTTTCATTTCTCTGGGATGGCTGAGTCATATATTAAATGCATGTCTATGTTTTTATGAAACTGCCAAGCTTTTTCAAAAATGGCTTTAGCATTTACAATCCCAACAGAAAAGTATGAGAGATCCAGTTTCTCTTTATCATAGAGAGCATTTGGTATTGTCGCTATGTTTTCTTTTCACTATTCTAATACGTAGTGGTGATATCTTATCATGGTTTTAATTTGCTTTTCCCTGATGCCTAGTTATGTTCAATATCTTTTCATGTACTTAGTTTTAATCCATTTATCACTTCAATGAAATACCTGTTTATGTCTTCTATCCATTTTCTGACCACATTGTTTGATTTTTTTTTTACTGTTGAGATGTTTTATTAATTTTTATTTATTCCCTTTGAGATAGAGAGAGAGTATGAGCAGGAGAGGGCAGAGAGAGAGGGAGAAAGAATCCCAAGCAGGCTCCATGCTCAGCGTGGAGCCTGACATGAGGCTTGATCCCATGCTCCTGAGGTCATGGCCCAAACCAAAATCAAGAATCAGATGCTCAACCGACTGAGCCAGCCAGGCACCCATTTTCTTGTTGAGACTTAAAAGTTCTTTACGTGTTCAAGATATGAATGTCAGATATATGGTTTGCAAACATTCTCTTAACAGGGGTTAAGTTAAAATTTAAAAAATTTTTAAATTTTAAAATTTTTTAAATTTTTTAAAATTTAAAAGTTTTTAAATTTGATGAAGTCCAATTTATTATTCTTTTCCTATGTATCATCTTGTAGTGTTATATCTAGGAACTCTTAACCAAGCCCTAGGTCTAGAAATTTTTCTTTTATCTTACCATCTAAAATTTTTATAGCTTTACATGTTACATTTAAATTTATGATCTGTTTTGATTTAATTTTTGCGGAAGTAAAGTTTAGGTCAAGGTTCATATTTTTGCCTATGGATAGCCTATTGGTTCAGCATCATTTATTGAAAAGACTGTCCTTCTTCCATTAAATGTCTTTTGCAACTTATCAAATATCATTTAGCCTTAGGATTTTTGTTGGCCTATTTTGAAGCTTTCTATTCTGTTCTTTAGTCCAGAAGTTTATTCCTCCACCTTCATATAGACTTGAATACTGTAGCTAAATATTAACTCTTGATATTAGATAAAATAATTCCTCACACTTCATTATTCTTTTTCAAAATTGTTTAGTTATAATGGTACCTATGCTTTTTCATACAAATTTTAGGGGGGAAAAAACTTGTCTATATCTACAAGAAATCTTGTTGAGATTTTCATAGGAACTGTATTCAACCTGTATAAATTTGGGAAGAATTGACACCTTTGTGGGAGGGTCCCCTCCCTAAGGAGAGAAAAGAAAAAACAAAACAAAACTCAAGAAAACCTGGCAATACGCGTAGGTGACAACATCCCTTGTGACCTCGTACCATGAGACCACTTAATCAGACTGCATGTTTGTGTGTTGCCATATATGTGAGACAAAGAAATAGAAAATGTATACAAAACTATGCCACATGGTATTCGGAGCTCGGGTCTTCAGGTACAAACTCAACTGAGCAAGGCTGGCACAAAAAAAGTTGCTTCCTGGAAAGAAAAGCCTCAGTATCACGACTCTCTGTGCAAGAATCCTGCTATACCTTCGCTATGTTTAAGCTTGCAGTGCATGAACATAGCATATCCATTAATTTATTTAAATGTTCTTTGTTTTCTTTCATCAGTATTTTGTAGTTCATAAAATTTCTAAACATGTTTTGTTAAATTTACAACTAAGCATTTATTTCTTTTTTAAATGACTTTAAGGGCACCTGGGTGTCTCAGTCAAGTAAGCCTCCAACTTCGGCTCAGATCATGATGTCATGGGTCCTGAGTACAAGCCCCACATCTGGCTCTGTACTGACAGCTCAGAGCCTGAAGCCTGCTTCAGATTCTGTGTCTCCCTCTCTCTCTGCCCCTCTCCCACTTGCACTCCATCTTTCGGTCTCAAAAACAAATAAACATTAAAAAATTAAATGACTGTAAATGATATTGTATCTTTAATTTCAGTTTTCATTCATATTATTTAGAAATACAATTTCTTTTTGTATGTTGATTTTGTGATTTTTGTATCTTATAAGTTTGCTGAACAAACATAAGTTCTGGGAAGTTTTTCTTAGATTCTTTGGTATTTTCTACTCCACCTTGTCAGGAGGTAGAGGGACAATGGTTGTTCCTTTTTTTTTTTCTCATGTTTGCTTAGGTAGAAAAGTTATTGTCTTAAAATTTTCTATTTGATCCTTTGATGAGAAAGAGCAAGAATTTGTTGTGTGTATGTTTTTTATGTTTGTTTTTATTTGTTGGTGTTTGTTTTTGTTTTTGTTTCTGCACCCATTGGCATTTCTGGATTACTGACTTCTCTAGTACCCAGTCTGAGATCTAGGAAGCAAAAAGAAAACCTGGGGAACTCTCCATCATGTTGTCCCTCGGGTTCCCAGTTCCCTAGCTGGTCTCTAATGTTCAGAGTCAATGTCTGTTTTATATATAACGTCCAGGGATTTTAGCCCGACTTAATAAGAGGAATATTGAAAATAAAATCTAATATATCTTTTTGGAAAAATAAGTCTTTCAAATCATAAACACTTTAATGTCTCAATTAAAGTATTTAATTTCTCATTTTCCCAGCTGCAACCTCCACTTCTGGAAAGGAAGAGGGGTTGACTTATTTTTTTCCTTTCTTCATTACTCCCTCCATCCCCATTCCTTCCTTCCTTCCCTCCTTTCTTCCCTCCTTTCTTCCCTCCTTTCTTTCTTTCTTTCCTTCCTTCCTTCTTTCTTTCTTTCTTTCTTTCTTTCTTTCTTTCTTTCTTTCTTTCTTTCTTTCCTTCTACATCTTGGAGTTTCTATACTCTACCAACTGGATAAACACAGCTTTTAGCCCTTCTGTAATTGAAGGCATTAAAAGAAAAAAAAAGGTAAAATGACATCATATCCTTTAGAACAGCTGACTATTTAAAGGTGACTCTTGCTCTTATAAATACTTTCATAGGTTCTCAAGAATCTCTCCATCCAAGCCCCTCTGAATGACAATTCCTCATCATAGAACATCAGGTACTTCCAATCACACCTCAACAGCAGATTCTAGGTAGTACACTCCACACATAGCCTCTCACTTTGAGAACTCTCCTTTGGCAAGATTTCTATTTAAAGACATCCCCTGCCCCCACAAAAAAGAAAAAAAACACATAAATTCAGCACAGTCACAGGATGCAAAATCAATGTACAGAAATAAGTTGCATTCCTATACACCAATAATGAAGCAACAGAAAGAGAAATCAAGAAATTGATCCTGTTTACAATTGCACTAAGAACCATAAAATACACAGGAATAAACATAACCAAAGATGTAACAGATCTATATGCTGAAAACTATAGAAAACTTATGAAAAAAATTGAAGAAGACACAAAGAAATAGAAAAACATTCCATCCTCATGGATCGGAAGAATAAATATTGTTAAAATGTCAATACTACCCAAAACAATCTACACATTCAGTGTAATCCTAATAAAAATTGCACCAGCATTCTTGTCAGAGCTAGAACAAACAATCCTAAAATTTGTATGGAACCACAAAAGACCCCAAATAGCCAAAGTAATATTGAAAAAGAAAACCAAAGAATCACAATCCTGGGCTTTAGCCTCTACTACAAAGCTCTAATGATCAAGACAGTATAGTATTGGCACAAAATAGACATATAGATGAATGGAATACAATGCAGAACCCAGAATTGGGCCCACAAATACATGGCCAACTAATCTTCGACAAAGCAGGAAAGAGTATCCAATGGAAGAAAGAATTTCTTTAACAATTGGTGCTGGGAGAACTGGATAGTAACATACAGAAGAATGAAACTGGACCACTTTCTTATACCATACACAAAATGGATGAGAGACCTAAATGTAAGACAGGAAAAACCATCAAAACCCTAGAGGAGAAAGCAGGCAACAACATCTTTGACCTGAGCCACAGCAATATCTTGTTCAACATATCTCTGAAGGTAAGGGAAATAAAAGCAAAATGAACTATTGGGACCTCATCAAGATAAAAAAAAAAAAAAGCTTATGCACTTCAAAGGAAACAGTCAACAAAAGTAAAAGGCAACCGACATAATGGGAGAAGATATTTGTAAATGATGTATCTGATAAAGGGTTGGTCACCAAAATCTATTTACAAAACTCAACACCCAAAAAAACAAGTAATCCAGTGAAGAAATAGGCAGAAGACATGAATAGACACTTTTCCAAAGAAAACATCCGGATGGCCAACAGACACATGAAAAGATACTCAACATCACCCATCATCAGGGAAATATAAATCAAAACCACAAGGAGATGCCACCTCACACCTGTGAGAATGGCTAAAATTAACAACTCAGAAAACAACAGACGTTGACAAAGATGTGGAGAAATGAGAACCCTCTTGCACTGTTGGTGGGAATGTAAACTGGTGCAACCACTATGGAAAACATTGTGGAGGTTCCCCAAGATATTAAAAATAGAAGTACCCTAGGACCCAGCATAACACTATTAGGAATTTATCCAAAGGATACAGGAGTGCTGATTCATAGGGGCACATGCGTTTCTGAAGTTTATAGCAGTGCTTTCAACAATAGCCAAATTATGGAAAGAGACAAATGTCCATCAATAGATGAATGGATAAAGAAAATGTGGTTTATATACACAATAGAATACTACTCAGCAATGAGGAAGAATGAAATCTTGCCCTTTGCAACAATGTGGATGGAACTGGAGGGTATTATGCTAAATGAAATAAGTTAGTCAGAGAAAGACAGATATCATATGTTTTCATTTATATGTGGAACATGAGAAACTTAACAGAAAATCATGGGGGAAGGGAAGGGGAAAAATAGTTTCAAACAGAGAGGAAAGCAAGCCAGAAGAGACTCTTAAATACAGAAAACAAACTTAGGGTTGATAGGAGGTGAGGGAGAGGGAAAATTGGGTGTTGGGCATTGGGGATGGCACTTGTTGGGATGAGCACTGGGTGTTGCATATAAGTGATGAATCACAGGAATCCACCCCCAAAACCAAGAGCACACTGTATATGCTTAGGTTAGTCAACTTACAACAAATTATATTTTGAAATAATAAGCAAATAAATAAATAAATAAATGATAAAAACATCCCTTGCCCCTGGGAAAAAAAACTCCCCAGGAAATAATTCTACTGAGTTCCATATATGTTTCTTAAAATTTAAGTTCTTTTGACTATGACAGAGGGAAGAGAAGAACTGTGTCAAGATACCTATACATGTCATCTATATAACTGCCAAAGGCTTTTAAATTTTTTTTTCAAATGTAAGTAAAGCTAGTATACTGTGGCCTCCAATTAAAAAACACTTATAGAACACTTCCCCACACTTCCTGGCAGGGGATAGGGGAATCACACCTCAGCTTTCTCCATAGAAATCCTATTCACCAAATCATCTTGAATTTTCAATCCTCCACCTTTTTATATTCTCAAAATAAGCAAAGGGCTCATGAATCCTAAATCAGTTCTCTATCATTTCCATTGAAAATATGCATAATCATGTGCTACCTCTCCCTGGCTTACGATATTACCATACCTGGTATCAGAGTCAAATTTTCCCATTTAACATTTTGTTGCACAGTTACAGTGAGAGCAAATTCAGAAGACACTTCAAAAGTATTTGCTGAATGAATGTGGTATTACTGCATTTATTTAGTGCTTTCCCTCAATTTATTAAAACAAAATGAAGAGCTCTTAGAAAAGAACTGGATGTTGTCCCAATATTAACTAGACATATATACATAGGATACACACAGTAGGTACTCAAATTATAAATTGTTGAATTGAGGTACACAGAAATACTATTGTTCAACCATAGGTCAAGTAACATATAGTGAATTAGCTGGGATGCTGTAATCATGTGTTATTGAATTTGGTGATAATTTACTTATTATCTGCAATGGGTTTCTGAAAAATATTTCTCTTTCCATTAAGGATTTCATTTTCAACATTTGCTTGTCAGTTAAATCTTCACATCACTAATGTAACTTCTCATCACAGGCAGAATTGAATATTCATGCCTAGCTCAAATCACTATTACTCTGGACTATTCTCCACCCCCCCCACCCCCAGANATGGAAAATTTATTACAGTTTGCCATTTATAGACTCTCTTTCAGTCTGTTCTATGAACTGTAAATTTGCTAAGAAATTATATTGGATTGTTATGGAGGGTGGGGACATAAAAATTAGATACATTAAGTAATAATCTTTTATTTGTTCTACCTATTGAGACACTACCATTCTTCCTACTTTTGCTGAAGATTTCTACACGTAACAGAATTCTCCCACCACTGAAGTATTCTTCTGAAGTTTTATTATTATACTAATGAAGAACTGTATTAAAGATCAAGGCAAATTAACCAGTATACGTGCTTTCTATGCATATGGACAGGATGAACTGCTATGATGTCATATTACAAAAAAGTGTACTGCTTTTTCTACCTGATAAATANCGTATTAAAGATCAAGGCAAATTAACCATATAAAGTATGCTTTCTATGCATATGGACAGGATGAACTGCTATGATGTCATATTACAAAAAAGTGTACTGCTTTTTCTACCTGATAAATAGACTTGCATTTTAATTTTTTGTTAGATTATTTGGTAACAACCAATAAAAGTACTCTAGCATTTCTGCAGAAGTAATGAATTCTTTGTAATATGAGATTTCATGACAGCTTTTTGCCATTAATAAACTTCACTGAGAGTAGAGAGAGATGACTGAGGTTAGTTTGAGAATTATTGGATCTGCAGATTAGTGAAATGAATGAGTCAAGTTCTACTATATCAAAAGTATTATCCATAATAATTTGTATGCTAAACAGTGTATAATGATTTTGGCCAGCAGCACAAGAAGCCACTATTAATTCACACTGATAACCCAGAGCCGGCATGTTCCTTTACAAGGAAACTTAGGAAAACAAGCCCAAATTATTGTTGATGTTTAATATTAATTAGGCTCTCTCTTGCCCTGTGGCTTTCCCAAATAACTCTCTGATAGTAAGTCAACCATTAAATGGCTAAGCATGACCTGAAACAATATGTGTGTCATCAAGGGAGTAATGCAAAAGGAGAATTAGATTTGCTGAGCATCCTAAACAGCATATTCCATAGAAATATGCTTACTTTCTAGGAGCTTACAATTTGAAGCCTGATACTCATCATCCACATCATACATATTGTAGCATAAACACTTCCTAAATGAACATTAGTTGCATATTAACAATGTGACCTGCTATGCCCTCATAGAAAGCCAAAACTGTACAATTCATTATCAAAATAATATCTTATTGTTAACTAAGTAATAACAAGCATAAAATCTCTAGGTATATTCAGGTGTAAGTGATACACTATAATCCATACAGCACCCATTCTACATGCTTTTACATTATATTCAGCTCATCCTAGCCACACAGTCCCTTCTAAACAGGTACAATAGCCTTGCAACCTTGCTGCTTTCTAATATTCCCAGAATCTCTTCCCTCTCTCCTTCATGACAGGTCCTGTAGTTACTTAAATACCATTTGCTACCCACCAACACTCACCCTGCCCCTCAGCCTACCTTCGTATTTCCTATTCAACTTTGGACTAGTTGCTAAATGTTTCATTCAATTTAAGAAAGTTTTGTTAAAAAAAAAAAAAGAAGGTTTTATTTATCTGTCCCTTAGGGTTAAGATTATTTTTTTCTTCTGAAAGAGATGAAGGAAAGCTTGCTCTTTCAATGGTTATGATTTGGAATCAAGAAGCTACAAGATAATCAGAATTTAAAAATACTAAGGATTTTCCAGTCTCAGAATAGCACACAATTCCTGTGAGTTATTATGCAAAAAGAGTCTTAGTCTCTTCTTTTCCCTTGTGATGCATTACAAAAGGCCTCTTACTATTATCCTAACTCAATTAGAACCCGGCCTCGGAGGGCAGTTCAAGAAGCCAGTAGGGTATAGGGGGTCTCAGGGAGAACAAATCCAACTTGCCATCATACAGATGAAGGAAAATGTGGTCCTGGACCTCAAAAAAAATGTATTTGAAACCTAGCCTCATTACTGTTGATTTGCCAAAAGTGACATAAATCAACAAACAGAATCCTGGAATCATGGTTGTAAGGAACTTGAGAGATCATCTAGTCTAACGTGGACCATGTAAAAATTCCCTTCAAGTGCCTTTCAGCCAAGGAGATTAATTCCTTGGGTGAAGGTCAAGCATTTGAGAGAATGATTATCATTACAGGATTGTATTTGCCAGGCACACAATCAGGCAAGGCATTGTATGAAAGGTTGACATAGCATGGCTCTGAGACCTAGAACATTACCAAAAAGTTACTAAAGGGGCTAGCAAAGAGCAAAGGGCTAAATGGCATGGCTGGATCTGGTCAAGGTTAAGAGCAGAAATTACTTTCCATGGAAAAATGACCAAATGTAAACCTCAGGTTACACTGACAAACTAAAGCAGTCTCAGGAAATTTAACAACCTTAGCTGTAAAGTGATGGGTTAACAATCTACACTTTCAGGGGGGAAAAAAAAAAGTAAGAGGCCAAAATAACAGTGATTTGAGCTAGGCATGAATATTCAATTTTGCCTATGATGAGAAGTTACATTAATGATGTGAGGATTTAACTGACAAGTAAATGCTGAAAATGAAATCCTTAATGGAAAGAGAAATATTTTTCAGAAACCCATTGCAGATAATAAGTAAATTATTACCAACTTCAATAAAATATGATGATGAACATGTAAACCTTTAATGTCTAACATTAGGCATTACTGAACAATAGAGGTTTCAGAAAGACAAGCACCTTTTCATGTTGCGCCTTTTATTTTTAAAGTATCCACCTCTCCTTGAGATTTCTTTTAGCTACTAATAAAAGAAAAGCTGTTAGAGGGTTTTAAAGGTATTCTTTACCTCTTAAAGGAATAAGGGAAAGTGGAAGTTTCCCTTTTCCCCCACTAATAAATGCAATTTTTTAAAGTAGTATGTGATTGTATTTTCTTGGACATGTCAATAAACACATATTTATAATTTGTAGATTAAATTTTTACCAGTAAATAATATTTAGACTTTCACTAAATTAGACATAAAACAGAATTTATTTTACCATATTTTAAATACAAAAGTGTCCCATTGTATTTAGTCAGTTACTTTGTGATTCTCAGGGGAAAAGAAGAAAAACCAAACCTTTCATGAGATTCTTGTTCACAGTGCTACTTCACAGAGCAAAATTTATTTGAAATTCACAGTGGTTTGGTCCTTCTGGAGGACATGCCCAAGCAGACGTCAATTTGTCAGTCAACTAGCAGTGCAAGCTTGAAGAGACCTTTTTCATTCCTGCGTTAGTATCAGCCTCTTTCTGGGTTAGAAAACCATCAGGATGAAACCTATCAGGATGTAGATCAAAGACCCTTTCTGAAGTAGAATAGAAAAGGAAATCTGCAACTGAGGTAAGGTGCTAATTTCTACTATCTCCAGTGACTGAACTACAATGAAAGAAAATAAGGTGGCCCAAAGTGGTGGGACCTTGGGAATCCTGAGAGTCAGAAATCCCAGGAACTCTCTGGCTGCAACAGCCTTTGAACATCTACAAATGTCGAATCAGAATGGAAGAATCCCTCCTCCACATAGTGATCTGAGGAAACTATTACCTGAGATACCTATTCTACTGAATGCTTGGAATTATCCTCCTGATGCTTTCTCCTGGAAACAATCATTTGGGAAAAGAGAGGACTACCCATTATTTGGAAAATAATTTCTTCTCTTCTGTTGATCCCATATTGAATTAACATGAATCTAATAGCTCTGTTAAACTTCAAGATGGGAATGACCTCAAGAAATAAATGGTTTCAATGCTGACCATATTAGTTAGCGTAATAATAGTTCTGAGTAGTCGTGAATTAAAGAACTCTATATATTCTCAATGAGTACTTTTTATTGTATACAAGTATTCCTCTAGAAATACTTTAGGAAATACTGCCCCAAGCAATAAAAAAAATGATATGAATCTTCCTTTAAGCAATATAAGACCTGGTATTTGCTTGCTAGATTTGTTTGCTCAGAGTTTCCTTTATTTTTCTAGAGACAGAGAGAGACAAGGCACAAACAGGGGAGGGGCAGAGAGAGGGAGGCACAGAATCCAAAGCAGGCTCCAGGCTCTGAGCTGTCAGCACAGAGCCCGATGTCGGGCTTGAACTCATGAACCGCAAGATCATGACCTGAGCCAAAGTTAGATGCTTAACTGACTGAGCCATCCAGGTGTCCCTATCTTTCTAGTATATCTTAGTGATTCGAGTTGAATCTAAAAGGAAAAAGAGCCCTTCTTCCATCAAAAACCAACTTGGATCACTGAACAAAACTGTAAAGAGGTTCAGTAATCTGTTTCTTACAAAGATAAAACCTGAACTGAAATGTAAATGTTCATGAAAAGGGTAATGTGGCCAAAATCACACAGGACAAAAGACCAGCACTAGTGTATGTCCCTGCTTTTAACTCATTATATTAACTCAGCAGTGGCCCAAGCCACAGACCCATTTTTTCTCTCTATCACTGTCTAAGCCTGCCTCCTACTCATCCACACCACTATTTTCCACTCTGAGAGCTCCTGATTTCTCAATTCACTTCCTCTTCACCTATCTATCTCTCTTTCCTAAATGATGCCCTGGTTCTGTACTGCCTCTTCCCTTCACACTTCAGCTACTAACATCACCCTACTCTTGAATACAAATCCTGTCCCTGACTTCCAGAATTCACACACTATTCTGCATCCATCAGTTCCCTGGATTCATCTGAAGGAATCAAGCAGAATCCAGATCTTCAAGCTACTAATCCACACATCATTCTTCATGTTAGATTCAGACTCACTGTCTCTTTAGTAAATACTCTCACTTATCATATTCAGAAGAATAGTCAAGATGGAAGATGTGGGGCAGGTGGATGGGCAGTATTCAAACAGCTTAATATAGCAAAAAGTATTATTTCCCTATATGTGGTCTTTGAATTAACCAAACGCAGTACTAGGCTTATATATTAATTTTTTAATTGAAAAGTGTAAAATTAGCAACCAATTTATCACAACTTGAGTTTACACTGGCCACCATGATCAGATAGAGTTATCCAGTACAAAAAAGCTACAAACTAATTATGTAATGGAAATCCAAACTTTCCAGATAGGTGCTATAGGAGAAGAAAATACTTTTCCTCTACCCTCTTAGGTTTAGTGTCAGGGTCTGTGAAATACTGATAAAAGACAGAGTAGAGAAAAAAGAGTGTATTTGAACATATAATGAGCATACACACAGGTGAACTCAGTGATGAGTAATTCAAAAGAGTGGTTAAAATTGCAGGCTTATATACCATCTTAACAAAGGGCAATAAATTATGGAGAAATGACAAGATGAATAAAAAGGATTTGGGCTTCTAGGGATGGCAAATTGTGGGAAAGTAATGGAAGGTGAGAGTTCTGTAAGGTTTGTTATAATGATGCATCTTAGTGCTAACTTTCTGCCTCCTATGATAAGGGTTGTTGTCCTCCTGGTACAAGAGAGGGGAGGGAAGCAAACCTCCACAAAAGGAAACATATGCCCTGATTTTTAGATAGAAAGAGGAAGGGAAGAGAGGTCTTCCTGTATCACCTGTTTCTTAATTGCCTTCAGCTCAAAATCATCCTTATGCCAAAGCAGCATATTTTGAGGGGGCATATTCTGATTCCCTTCAGCATAAAATGGAATGAAAATAAAAAGGCTATGTGCATTCAGAACTGTAGGGATAAAACATAACCAGACTTTGACCTAGAAAAAAAGTATTTTAAAGTGATGGCTCTTTATTTCACTTCATGTGTATTGATATTTGATTCATATCATATGAGCCATATTTGATTCCAAGAAAGTAAGAAGACTTATGAGATTAAAAAGTATAAATAATCCCTAAACTGTCTATCCAAAGCATATCCGGACAACTTACTACATTAATCTTCCTTATTAGGAAGTTAGACAAATGTATGTATGAATATTTGGGACCTGAAAACTTCAAATAAAAAATGTTTATGCTCTATAAATAAGTACCCTATTACTGGCAAGATGGTCCTCTCATTTATTATAGCTGCTAATACACCTGAAAAAAATGAACAACTAGCTTTTTCTTAATAACGAAAAATAAGAATACCTAATTCAAGAATGAAAACAAGGATGCTTCTCAGAGCAAGTATAGAGGAGAACTTATGTGATTTTTCACTTACAATTGATAGAAGGCCAGTACTGTGCTTATTCTGGTGATGGGTGTAGGGAAGAAGTGAGGAGAGAACTCACAACAGAGCTGTGTTCAAACAGTTGAGTTCAAACAGAACTCAAGGGTAACCTTACAGAAGTCCAAACTAGCTACCACAGCTTCTAGCCTCCTTTCCTCCCCTCTATTCTTCTCCTCTCTCTCGTTCTCTCCCTTTCCCTCTCCCTTTCCTGCTCCTTGTAATCAGGCTTCAGTCTCTTATTTTTTATCCATGGAACCAAGATTGGGGGTAACACGAATATTTTTTATTTTAGTCTCACAAGTTTTTATGTATATGATGCTTCCTGCCAAATAGCTGAGCCATTAGAATTATAGATCTAGCCTGTAACATTGTGTGTTGTCCTTTAGTTGACCGTCTGCACCAATGAAAGGCACTGTTGTCAAGGCATGCCCCTTTGCCCTTGTGGTTACCATTTTACTCCAAAGGATTTCCAAGGGTGAGCTATTATATTGCTTCAGCTACTGTATTCACCCTACTGAGTCACATTTTGGCCAAAAGCCTAATAGAAGACAGAGTCAATACTGAATTCAGATGAATTTATTCTTCAATATTTTTTAAAAGACACTTTTATAACAAGGCCCTACTGGCAATTAACAGCAATATAATTGACAGTTATAAAATCAAAATAACATAGACATGTGTGTCATTTAATTTAAGTAATGCTTTAAAAGAAAAAAACATTCTGATGTAAAGTAAATTCCTTTTAACCTGTCATTGATTTTAATCTAAATTCAGATACACATTCTGCTGGCAAAAGTTTGCCCTCTGTATGTGGTAGCAGTTATAACTCAGAATGTGGTTACTTACACAAAATCAAACAAAGAAAAGTAACATTGTTCTGACAAAGCATTAACAAAACCCTCAAAATTTCAATGTTACAAACAAAATATTATAAAAAAAATAAACAATCAACCTCTACAAAGAGAAATAGAAAGGATATCTCATTATGCCTCATCTCATATTGCTTCTACAGAGAAAGCAAATTCTAAATCTAAAATACTCTTTTCACAAGCCTCAAAATACTCCAACCTTTGGGCAACTGTCATAATTTTTATATTTGTACTTTAAACACAATTTGAAGAAACTGATCTCTAAGCACTTGTGTTAAAAATCCTTGGAGCTATTCAGCTGCTAACTTGCTGTGTTACCCTGGACAATCCACTTTAAATCTCTGCATTTCAGTTCCAGTTACAGAATTAGGAGTAATAGGAAGTACACACTTCAGTGGTTTTCACTCTAAGGTTCCCTAGAGATGCTTGAGAGACAGTAAGAGAGAAGTTCAATTTTGTCTCTATTATATACTCAGGTCCCACACGGGGACACCCTGGAAAATGGGTTGTACAGGATTCAGCTGACTCCCAAGGAACCATCTCAAATAAACATACTATCTAAGTAAAAACAGCATACTAGCTGCATAAACACAGCTTCAAGACAAGACCTCGGCTACAATATACCCACAAACACGTTGTTGCCCCTCAAATCCTTCCATATAGAAATGCTTAATCCACCACTGGACTCACTTACTGTTTTACTTTTAAAAGGTTTTGGGGGAGGTTTTGTTTTCTTTTTTTTATTTATCTTTTTTTTTTTTAAATGTCTAGTGTGATCAAATGATCATGGATTTTACAGTTAGGCCAGTTGGGAAACAAATTCCTCTTCTACTTTCTGTGAAATCCTGGGCATATTCTTTATTATCTTAGAGCTTCAGTTTCTTCATTTAAAAAAATTATTTTAATGTTTATTTGAAAGAGAGAGAAAAAGAGAATGTGAGCAGGGGAGGAGTGAAGGGAGAGAGAGACAGAGAATCCAAAGCAGGCTCCAGACTCCAAGCTGTCAGCACAGAGCCTGATGTGGGGCTCGAACTCACAAACCTTGAATCATAACCTGAACTGACGTTGGATACTAAACTGATGAAGCTGCTCAGGCACCCCTCAGTTTCTTCATTTTTAAAACAAGGATAATAATACCCAACTCACAAAGTTACTGGTGTGATTAATAAAATACTGCATGTAACTGGGATGTTAAAAATTGGGTGACTTTCACTGGGCTATGAGAACTTCCCAGTCTTTTGAGTTGGCACCTCCAAGAATTCTGATAATCTCTGAGGCAATTATACTCATTGGTGTGGCTCTGGCTTCCTCAAATTTTACCTCTGCCTCATCCCACAGGAAAATCAGTCTCCTTGTTTCAGTTTTCATAAGCATTCATAAGCAAAGGTATGATCACATAAGGTGGCTCATGTATTTTTCTTCCTCTCCCACATCTTTCTCTACTTTCCAATGCCTCCCTTCAGGAGTGGCCTGGGAGTTCTAAATTTTTCTATTATGAAAAAACTCTTCTCTTACTATAAAACCTTGGCAATAACTATTATTCATATCCTGACTATAGCCCACCATTATATGTGCATTATTTTCAAGTAACACAGTTGCCAAAAATATACTTGTAAATGTAAACAACTCTAGGCATTGTGACTATCTCCTCAACATTCATTTCATCACTCTCTCATTATTTAGTAGTTATGCTGGTGAGATTTAGATAAAAATTTAACTAAATGACACACTCAAAGTGTGATCCATGGACCAGAAACTGTCAACATCAACTGGTAACTCATTTAAAATGCAAAATCTCGGGGCGCCTGGGTGGCTTAGTCGGTTAAGCATCCGACTTTCGCTTAGGTCATGATCTCGCGGTTCGTGGGTTTGGGCCCCGCGTCGGGCTCTGTGCTGACTGCCAGCTCAGAGCCTGGAGCCTGTTTCAGAGTCTGTGTCTCCCTCTCTCTCTGACCCTCCCCTGCTCACGCTGTCTCTCTCTCTCTCTCTCTCTCCCCCCAGAAATAAATAAAAATATTAAAAATAAATAAATACAATGCAAAATCTCAAGACCCATTCTAGACTATTGGCTTGCACCTACAGATAACCCTACCTTTCTTGCCACACGATCCTTGTGAGTTCATACAACCATGTCTAAAGCCAATCAGTGCCATAAATTCCAGGTTTCAAAAATCAGTCCAGAAGGTGGATAATGCTAAGGTTGTCTAATCAGAGTGAATATTTGGGATTTCTGCTTTGCATTGACCAGCAAGGCCTTATCTACCCCACCATATCATCCCTCAAACATGAATAAGCAGGCATGGAAACCTGTTCTGTGCTGCTACCTTATAATGATAAAGGAAGAAGCTGGAGGACAAATCCAATACAAACAGGGTCTGAGTTGGGGTGCCTGGGTGGCTCAGTCATTTGGGCGTCCGACTTCATGATTTCAGTCTGTCAGTCGGAGCCCCATGTCAGGCTCTGTGCTGACAGCTCAGAGTCTGGAGCCTGCTTTGGATTCTTTGTCTCCCTCTCTCTCTGCCCCTCCCCCACTCATGTTTTTTCTCTCTCTCTCTCAAAAATAAATAAATATTTTTTTAATTAAAAAAAAGAGAGAGTGTCAGTCTGAGTGGAACGGAACCACTTCTCATCCTACCTTTCAACATATAATTAAGCAAATTCTCCTTCATTTTTAAGGCTGGGTGAGAAACCATGACCTAGAGCCAAATTTGGTTGGCACTCCTCCCAACTCAGAATGATTTTACATTTTAAAAAAAAGTGTAGGAAGAGAAGAAGAAGGAGGAGGCGGAGGAAGAGGAGAATGAGAAGGAGTGAAGGAGAGGAGGAAGAGGAGGAAACCTAAAATATTTACTTTCTAGCCCTATACAGTAAAGGCTTGCTGACCCCTAAACCAATTGAAGCATTCAAACAGATGCTCTCTTCACCTCTTCATGCATCCAAACGGCATAACTTAGCCATTAGTATTAGTTCTCACTACCATTGTCCTGCAAAATTCGCCCTTCTCTAAGATTCTGTGATATAATACCTAAAACTAGCAAGTGAAATATGTAAACACAAATATACAAATATAAAATCACATTTCCTTACATTGATAATGCTTTTATAGTTGTGCTGTACTATCAGGAGATTGTGTTGTACTATATAGTAATTAAGGGCATAGTTCTAGAACTAGAATGCCTGAGACTCAACTCCATCACTCACTAGCTGTGAAATCATGAGCAAGTTATTTAACTTGTCTATGCCTCATTTTCCTTATCTAAGTTGGAAATAATAGTCATAGTACCTACCTCATTGGGTTGACATGATGGTTAAATGAACTGTTATATACAAAGTACTCTAGATTGTGCCTAACACATGGTAAAACAAATCAACAAAGGTTATCTTTATCATATCTCTGCTTTACAATTTTCTAAAATGTTAAAACACCAGTCAAGATTCATCCTAATGTTGGTAAAGATATGTAACTGTTCAACAAATGCTCACAACTGCAGGGAATAAAGAACAGATTGTTCCCAATACTACAAACTATCTCTAGCTGATCACTGATATTTTCATTCAGTCTTTTAGCACATTGTTCTTGGGTAGTGATGGTTTGAGGTTGGTAAAAACACACTTTGTTGCCTTCCAGTTCTCAAATTATAGGCACTGGGAAAGGAACAAGGAAGAAGACTAAAAAGGTACCTGAAGAAATTGCTATTCAGCTTTCTCTTTTATTGGTTTAAATGCTAATCTGCCACTTCTGAAAACAAGAAATTTCCCCCAGAGAATTCCTTTTGACCTTTCTTAACTTCCTCTCCTTTCTTTCCCTCTGACTTTATTTTTAGATGGATATCAAACAGGAAATTCCAGTCCACTAGGAAATGGTGAATTTTCTAGCTAGAGATCAGAGGGTGGAGCCCATTGGGAAATCAGTAATGGAGAACAGACTAGGGGTTTGGGCAGGGGAAGAATGGTTGGGTTCTGGTGAAACAAGAGGCCATCTTTATTTCTTTTTTCTCCTCCCAGGAATGAAACCAGTAACTTCCATCTATGCCTAAAGAACAACTTTTAAAAAACAGACCAGTTGATTAAAGGCAAAATTCAAAAATCGAAAGACTGGCAAGACCTAAGGAGCAGTTACAGCCACAGAACCATTCTAATGCCCCAACACCGGATGGATGAGGGTGTGTAGGGTACCGAGAGACATAACAATGATTTGCCACTTACTGCTAAGTGTTGCCAAATGTGCTTTAAGTACCTCATGTACTGGAAATACACTGCAAATTACCTTCCTTATGTTGTGAAAAGGAAAAGAAGCTTTTTCTTTCTTTCCTGTTTATGCTATCGATCACTGCATATTCAAATCCACCTCTTCTGCCTTGTAAGAAATTGATGTCTAGGATGTACTTTATAACACTTTGTACTTTTTGGATTTGAAACCATAAAATGTCACACAGTATGACCTTTCTGAATGAGTTTATTAGCTTAATTGTAGTTTCAATTTCTTAAACCAGCAAATATACAATCTCATATGACTACTAAATTTTTCACAAATTATCTGGGATTCTCAAAGATAGCATTATATAGTAAGTTAATTCTGGATTAAGAATCAACTGGAAACTTAATTCTACAGATTAATATTACTAAAGATCTCCAGCATGTTTCTGTAGTTTAAGAGATCTGGAAGAAGGCTTCCAAGTTGAGAGATCAGCATCTTTGCTGAAGCTTGCACATAACAAGGTAAAAAAAAACCTGTTATATATTTATATTACCAATCTGGTAACACATAATAAATGTAGAAACTAGCCTGCTGATCATAAAATTCCTTCTTACAAAAATAATAATTAAGAAATGATTTAATACTATGAAAGCTTTCTTAAAGTTTTAATCTATTAAAACTCATTAAAAATTAAGGTACATTTTTAGTTTGTAATACCAGAGTACTCAAGTAATACTTGTTTATGGTAAAAAAAAATGGGAACAGTTCACAAAGGTAAATATATCTATATATGTGACTCCCTTAAACCACAGACACCATCACAGAGGAAACTATTACTAATGGTTTATTATATCCATTATAATATACCATATTATATGGTATATTCCATATATTGGGGAATTCCAATTCCCCAAATTTCAATACAATATAGTAATATATAACCTTTTTTAAACAGGAATGAGATCATCTTCTGCACTTTTTTCTTTTTACTTAATAACATTTTTGGATAAACTCCCCTCCGATCCTATAGTCTTCAATCCAGTAATCAAATCCTAAAATCTGAATACCAAAACACAAACACGAAGTGTTATTTATGCTTCTCAGTGCACTTTCTACCTACCCAAGGGAAAGGATGGTTGGTCATATATGAGAAATACTCTTTCAAAAAGGCAAACAGCCAAATGTTCTTGCTGAACATCCCAGACTTCTAAACTAGTACTAACTAGTTTACCTAGTGACCCAAAAATTTATGCAATACACTACCTTTAACAAAGTAATTTAAGCAAGGGGTTTTCTCTCTGAGAAGTACCTTTTGCATTTGGTATTCCAAAGAACACACTTGGGGAATTGCTTAGCTACAGTACCTAGTGTAATCATTCTAAAAATCTGGCACATAGGTTGTATTATGCCCATTTTATAAAATAATAAAGCTGAGGCACAGAAGGTTTAAGTGACTTTTTCTGTGGTCACCAGCCAGTAAGTGACAGAAATGGCATCAATCCACCAAATCTATTGTCTTCTCTCTACACCACACAGAGTGCATCATCCATTTAGCTTCACTAGGCACTAGTGATATTAAGGAAATATTTCTTGTCTTTAATCTAACTGAAGAGGCTGGGCTTAAAAATATTTTGACAGTATAGGTCTGGATACCAAAAAAGCCAAAATCACACTATATATAAAATGCACAACAGGATTTCAGAGAAGGAAGAAATAACTATGGACATAGGAGTCCAGGAAAGGCTGATCTGTCTGACCTAGAGCATGTTAGTCATGCCGCTCTGTGGTCCATATCTTCAGCTACAAATCTAAGATAATGCCTTTCTGGTAGCAGTTCTAACCTGATAAATGAAAGCTTGTACACAAAGCCTGACTTCTCAGTCAAAGTTGGCTCTTATTGCCATCTTTAAAATTTGTCTCCAATTTCCTTCCTCCCCTAACTGCTATATTATTGGAAAAATTAATCATTTTGTAGGAAATTGTGTACCCTTTATGCATGATCCACATAAATTTCTAGCTCCCTGGAATCCAAAAATGCTAAATCTTTAAAAATATTTTTTAAAAATTTAATAATTTTTTTTTGAGAGAGAGAGACAGAGACAGAGCATGAGTGGGAGAGAGGCAGAGAAGGAGACACAAACTCTGAAGCAGGCTCCAGGCTCTGAGCTGTTAGCACAGAGCCCATACCAGGGCTTGAACTCACAAACCGTGAGATCATGACCTGAACTAAAGTCGGCCACTTAACTAACTTGGCCACCCACGTGCCCCTAAAAAATATTTTAAAATAAAAATTCAAAAATATGCTTGAAGATCTCCAGATGAAAAAGTATAAGTATTTGCAAAGTAAGTGTCAAGCCTTATAACTTTTGCTAACAGATTAGAAAATGGAAATGGTAAGTTGACAGAAAAAAATACTATGGACCTCAGATAATAAGGAGGGAGAGAATTACGACTTGAGGTTAGGAAGTGGCCTGGAGGAAAAGGAAGATACAGGCTTCGCCCCTGTCCCACTGAGCTGAGATGGAAAGTGCATGGGAGGAGATCAGGAGATGTCTATTGGAGAGGGCAGCAGAACAGAGGGTATTGCTTTTCCTCCAAACTTTGCCCATTTGGTATCAGGTATCCCCGCAGTCACAGTTCTCTCTCTCTCATCACATCCATAGCCCCAGGAATAACAAAATCCTGAGACATTTGGTGTCCAACCTTTGCTTTTCATTGCTCTGTTAATTGTTAGCAACTTGACCTATCTCTTCTATTTCCTGAATTTCTGACATTGTCTCCTCTTCCTTGCTGTAGTTATCTATGACCTCTTAGCTTTGGCAGAGATAATGCCACTTCTTAGATTAGTGGGCCTCTTGCTCTAGGAAGATGCAATGTCTCCTAGTGAATTCTGTAGTGACATAATTTTTTTTTAATTTTTTAAATTTGTTTCTGAGAGAGAGAGAGAGAGAGACAGCACGAACAGGGAAGGGTCAGAGAGAGATACAGAATCCGAAGCAGCCTCCAGACTCTGAGCTAGCTGTCAGCACAGAGTCCGATGTGGGGCTCGAACCCACTAACCCTGAGGTCGTGACCTGAGCTGAAGTTGGATGCCCAACCAACTGAGCCACCCAGGTGCCCCTGTAGTGACATAATTTAACACCAACTGCATAGTCTCCTGCTCAGTGCTTATTTTATACAGGGCTGGTCTCCCACCCACGCTCTCCTTTACTGAATCTAGACACCTTAAATGGAGGAACCAAGTTGAGCTTATCCATTTTTCAATTATCAACTTAATGTTCTCACCCTGAAATTTTAGTGAAGTTTTTGTAAGACATTTGAGAAAATATTTTTAAATGTCCATTTCTTATTTTGGTGATTATACCAAACACCTCTTCTCTACCATTGTGCACTTCCTGTTGGCTTTACCTCCTATTCCAACCACTTCTGCAGCACCCAGTTCTCTGTGGGCTTCAATCACCTTCAAGCTGATGCAACCTGACAGGACGTCACTCTGAACAATGGGACAGAAGAGCCAAAGGATAAATATTTCCTCCACTCTTTCCAGTATCAGTTCTGACATATAGTTCTCGTGGTATCTCAGAAAGTTCTATGGGATTGAAAAACCAGTTGTCCATTGGCATAACCAACTTCATAACACATTGTTGTACGGGCTCTTCCTTCTTCCTGTTTCACAACCCTGTCCTGTGTCCAGCACCCTAAGATTACATTCTTACATAAACAACTCTCACATAGGCTTCTGTCTCCAGCTCTGCTTTTGAAGGCAAGTTCGTGTGTTGACCAGGATCCATTAGGGAAACAGAAGCCACACCAGAAATCTGAGCACAGAAAATATGATATAAAAATGATTAACTTGCACCAGAAGATTAACTACAAAAGGGTAAGAGAATAGTAAAGAACATGAGAAGAGCAGATAAAGGAAGCAGCCGCTACTCCTAGTGCTAAGATGAAGTGTTCGGAGAAAGAATAAATCTGGACGTGGGCTCTCCCCCGGGCCTGAGAGTTGAACCTCACTAGGGAGGGTGTGGCTGTGGCCCTTGGATAGCTGAGGAGTTAGCTCCGCTGCCACTGATCAGGGCTGGCCCGCATGAAACTGCCTGGTGGGGTGCCAAAGAGGAAGCCATCCCCTGGAACACCAGGAAGACTCTCCGGGAAGCTGACCCCCAACACTCCGTGAGACCCTTTAAGAAGCCACCACTGCCGCTGGCAAAACTAACCAGAAAGCCACTCTTTGGAGTATTGCTGAAATTTGCTGAGAAGCCACCCCTGAGTGTTGGCAAAACTACCAGGACAGTGATCACTACTGGGAGCAAGAACAAACAAATATGCTGAAAAGGTGAAGAGAAACCTCTTCCTCTTGCAGTGTCCTTCCAGCTCCTTCTACCAGTAAAGATAACACGGTGCCAGCTGGCTAAGGAAAACGATTTACAGGTTCTAGCTCCAGTAGCACAAAGCAGGGCAAAGAAGGATGGATTGGGAACAGAGAGAGGCAATAAGGAAGAACCAGCACACAAGGCAGACAGCTTTCTGCCAATAACAGGCAAAACATATTCCTTCTCCCTGGCTGTTTACCAAAGTAGTTGAGACAGGAGAGCTCAGCCATGAGCAGCACTTTCATCCCCATACGTGCCCAATGCACATCCCACTCACCTGCTCTTCTTTCCTTTGAGCCTCCCTGCTTCCCCAGCTCACAATAGTACCTGAGGCTTCCTTGCTCTCGTGACTTACATCTTCCATTCATCAGCTCCTCATATCCATGATTGCATGTGAGAAGTGGTGTTGTGGCTCAGTTTTGATCACAAGATCCCACCCAGGCCATGCCAGCTAATGAGCTTCTCCGCCAGGGAGAGGCAGTCAGCATCACCCTTTCTCTCACACTTTCATTCAGAAATAGCTCTTCCATGTAAGGTGCTAACCAAATCCTATAAGTCCAAAGTGAGTAGGTGATCATATCACATCAACTTCTTTCTCACTCTGTAAAGCCATCATACTAACTGTTAAACTTTGGACTGGTAACTTCTATTAATCAAAATACCATCAAAGTCTTGTTACTAAGAAGAACATTCATTTGGAGTCAGACCAATCAGTTTTCAAATTCTGGCTCTGCCATTTGCTAGTCATATGCTCTTAATCAAATCTTTAGAGTTTTTAACTTTATCTTCTTCTGTAAAATAGAGGTAAGGTTTGCTTTCCAAGGTTATTTTGAAATTTTAAAAAAGGAAACAAGAAGCATTCATTCACCCAACAAATATTTGTTGAACATCTACTATGTGCCAGAAATTTTGCTAAACACTAAGAGAAAAGGTAATGCATGTAAAATTTTTAATGCTTATTTATTTTTGAGAGAAGAGAGAGAGATAGAGAGAGAGAGAGAGAGAGGGAGAGACAGGGAGAGGGGCAGAGAGACAGGGAGACACCAAATCCAAAGCAGGCTTCAGGTCTGAGCTATCAGCACAGAACGCGCCGTGGGGCTCAAAATCATGGACAACGATGAGTTGATGGCCCGAGCAGAAGTCGGATGCTCAACTGACTGAGCTACCCAGGTGCCCCAAAAAGGGGAATGTATATAAACATCTGGCTTATGGTAGAAGCTTAATACAAAAGAATTTCTTTTTCTTTACCTTCCCTTTATGCCTGTGAGGGTCATCCACAGTAAGCAGACAACACAATTTAGTTACCATTATTCCTTTTATTTGTGTTTCTTTTTTTTTTAATGTTTTATTTATTTCTGAGAGAGAGAGAGAGAGAGAGACAGCATGAGCAGGGGAGAGTCAAAGAGACAGGGAGACACAGAATCTGAAGCAGGTTCCAGGTTCTGAGCAGAGCCTGACACAGGGCTCGATCCCAAGAACTGTGAGATCATGACCTGTGCTGAAGTCAGACACTTAAGCGACTGAGCCACCCAGGTGCCCCTGCGTATCTTTGTTTCATAGGAAGCACAACAGAAAAGTCTTTGTAGACTACATTTATATACTAACATTACTAGGGCTAGTGTCTATAAGGATACTCAGGTTGGCTGCTATTAGTGATGAAGATCATTGTTAGTGATCATATATGCTCTCTATTGCATACATTATAAATAATAGTACACATGTCAAATACCTTTGATGTTCTTATTATTTCAAAGACTTTTGCAAGATAAAACTTCAACATTTTACATATGGGGATGGAAAAGTTAAATCATTTGCCCAAGGTCACTATCAATGACATAATTACTAGCTAAACCCTAGGTTTCTAGTGTCCATGTCCTCCTTCCTCTTCTCTTTCCTTGAGAAAACACTCGCCTACAGGGATGCCTACTTGCCTTCTCTCTTAAGAAAGTACACTGAAAAGAAAAGAGTACTTGCATTTTCACCCAAATCAAATTAATCAAAAAATAAAATTAAAGTACATTTATTTAGCAGAAAGCTACTCTTGCCATTAATGAGAATTTTATTAAATATAATAAAATATTTCAGGCATTTCCTTTCTTTCTCATGTTTTTTTCTCCATTTCCTTTCTCAGATTTATTGAAAAGCATTTTTATTAGTGCAATAATAGGCTCCAGGACATGCAATTATATTGAGATGCTGACACTTTCCTGTTAGTTGCAGCCTTTGGCCTGAGGCCAAACACCGAACCCAAGCACATGAGTTTCTGTGCAAGCAGTCCTGGCATGTCACTCGTGTGCATTTGTCCTTACAGCAACCTCCAATTTTCACCCACGATAAGGAGAATTAACTAATTTTTCCTTCCCATTACAATTAATCCAAATGGATGCTCCCATCTCTTTTGTAGGGAAAACCAAACATTTTTCTGAAATTTTTGGAGGATGCACTTAAGATCTGATTAGACGCTTTTGACTTCAGTTTCATATGAGGAAATATCACAAAGAGTTTCATTACTTTATGAGTCATTTACAAACATGAAATGCAAAAGCTTATGCCTTTGTCATGAGGGTTCTCTATAGTCTTCACTTCTGAATGGTTTTTTTAATTGCAAACCCTCCTCCTTCTAAGCTTTAAACCAGAGCATCTTAGAGTAAAAGTGTAGACATTGACTATAAATAAAATACATATCCAATCCCCTGGAACTGTTTTTTTAATTTCTCAGGAAAGAATAAACTATCCTTTAAAAAGAATGAAGAAACAACCAGAGGATACTTCTGAATCCACTCCCACTTTTTGTTTAAAGACACAAAGTCCTAATCTTAAAGAAGTAAAAATCTCTTATCTTTGCTAGATTCTCTGCCATAGACCTTCACCACATATTCCAACCTCCTTCTTTGAAACACTGTATGTTGTTAGGAAATCCACATACAAGCCTTAAAAACTGCTTTTCAAGTAGACGTAAAGAGTGAGAACATGCACATGCGCACACAATTAGACTATGCCCTCTAAAGATGTCTCTGGCCAGAATGAGAACAAAAACAAAGAGCAAAGTTGGTTCCTACGTTTGCTCAGCAATGTACTGATGCCGGAGGTCATATGACTATTCCAGCAAAGCCTGGTGGTGTTTTGGGTGACACTTCCTCAGAAAGAAGATACTAGAAACACTAGTTTTTCTGACCTAAATTTGGTATGAGGGGCTCCTAGGAAAGGTCTCAAACACCTGAGTTCCCCTTAAACTACAGTCCTCTAGCACTGGACATATTTCTCTAATGATTAGGCTTGGTTTCCTGGAGCCATTTCAATCCCATTGGATTAGGAACCTGTCTGCAATGTAGCTCTGCTCAGTCTCCCTTCCTGAGTCCCAGCCAGACTGCTGCTTTCATCTGGCCAGACCTCCTTGGAAGCAGAAAGCCCAACTTGGTGATAAAATGTATTGTGAGGGCTTTGAAGTACTGTTGCCAACACAACATAACACAGTCCCTTATGTTGTCCACCTCTTAACAATACATAGACCCCTTTAAATATTCCTTGACATGATTCCCCATCTTCCCCTACATCCACAGTATAGGTCTTGACCATCTTGTATATTCCATCTCTTATCCTCCTCTTTCTATCACTGGCCAATGCATCACTGACTTGCCTTTGTCTTTCTTAAACCAGCTTCCTCACCTCTTCCCACATCAATATTTTACCACTTTCTTTAAATAGTCTGCTTATAAATAAGAAATAATCCCCATATAATTTGGCCTTATAAATATCATTTGTACATCAAATTTTCTTTGAAATTTGAAATTATTTCTGTTTTTAATTTTTTAATGTTTTTTTTTATTCTTGAGAGAGAGAGAGCATGAGTGGGGAAAAGTCAGATAAAGAGGGAGACACAGAATCCGAGGCAGGCTCCAGGCTCTGAGCTGTCAGCACAGAGCCCAACACAGGGCTTGAACTCACAAACTATGAGATAATGACCTGAGCCGAAATTGGACACTCAACCAACTGAGACACCCAGGTGCCCCTGAAATTACTTCTCTGTTTTTATTCAGAGACCTAAAACGACATGGACAAAGATTAAATGTAAGTTTAACTAATGAATTCTCTTCTAACTTAATATCTGAATGAATATGTGGCTAATAATTGCCATTCATACCATTAACTATTAATTTTCAAGCTCTACTCAGAGAATCATTAGGGCTATACAAATTGAGAATTATTCTATTTTAACTGCTTATTTCTTTGGAATCTGTTTATATAAAATATTGCAGGGAACTTGTTTCTAAAACAACACCGTAACATTATGACACTGTATAATGTTTGAGAAATATACCTTGTTCACATTTTATGTACAGGATGAATGAAAACTCTGCCCAATTCAATACTCACATAATTCACATGTTACAAAGGATGGGAATATCACTGTTTACAGCTTAGGTGTCAACTCCAGGCAGAAATAAAGTAAATACAGTTTCAATACTTGGTCTACTTGACCCCCCCAGATTTGAGTTGTGGAATTATTAGGATTTTTTTAATTGAGAAGAGTTATTGTCTCAAATTTTGAATACAAAGTGAGACTTTATTGATATTTTAAACAAATAATCCCAAAATGAGCAAATAAGGCTCAAAGCTAAAAACAACAACAATAAAAGGGTGGGGGTGGTGGAGAGACTTAATACCTCCAAAATTTAAAGAGACTTACCAATGATTGGAGACAGACATCTTCCCCAAGGCTTACTAAGAGTCAGCTGAGAGGACTCTACCCAGTTAAGTACTGCCATCCTACCCCTGCCATTACCATAGATATTAGCCTTGGCTGGGGAAAAAAAGAGGAAAAAAGAGTCACTGGGACCATCAGCCTTATAGGAAATTCAGAGTTCATGGTGAGAAAATGTTCTCTTGCCTCCTTGTGGGGAAAGGAAAGGGATGCCTTCTTCCTACCAGATGAACGAGGAGGGATCCAGGAGAATTACTTGTAAAGTCCAGAGGAAGCCACATGGAGAAGGAGACTGGTGTATTGCTCTCAATATGATAGTTTTTGAGGCAGCAGACTTACTCATCTGCCTCAGTGCCTGCTTCAAAACAGAAAAAGAAAACTGGGGATGTAGATAGTAGAGTGGGAACAGCTGGAAGACTCACACCAGTTTTCCATCATTCAAGTGAACAGGGCAGAGCGTAGTTGGCCTGAGCTATCTAACCTGATTTCCACCCAAGAGGGAGACCACAATTCAAACCTGAACCCACACAGCAGGGAAGACACAGTGAAGTAGCCCAGCCCCCAGCCCCCAGGTCTTTGAAGAATTTGCACACAGGCCCTCAGGTATGCTCGCACATACCTGCCATGCCGGGGCCACTAGAATCTATACCAGGGAAACAATGATACCTAAGTGTAAACTTGTTAAGGGACACATCCCCTTTTCTCTCCCTCCCACAATGCCAGAGGATCTAGACCCAGCATAGGGAATAAGACAAGACATTCAAGACAAGAATCATAGTGTGAGACCCTCCCTCCCAACCCGCTAGAGTAAGAAACATGAAATAAGAGACCTAATTCCCTTTCTCCCTTCTAGCCAACTTTCCTCTGGAGGTAGGGATGGTGATCCAAGTCAAATCAGTCAATGAACTGAAGATATTCACCAAAATAGACTGAATCAACCCAGAAGGTTACCCAATTTGCAGAGAATGTGTCTATGGGCTCTACAACCCAGAAAGACTCATAACAATATGCTTGAAGGCAGATATTAAAATGTTAATAATCATAGGACTTCATTCATGAGGACTTTAAGATACAAAACAGATGAAGATAAGGGAAGGGAAGCAAAATTAGTGTAAAAACAGGGAGGGGGCAAAAACATAAGAAACTCTTAAATATGGAGAACAAACAGAAGGTTACTGAAGGGAGGGGAGATGGGCTAAATGAGTAAGGGACATTAAGGAATCTACTCCTGAAATCATTGTTGCACTATATGCTAACTACTTTGGATACAAATTAAAAATAAATAANTATATCTTTATAAACCCCAAACATGAATTTACATAATCTGGATTTGTATTAAATTACTACTGTGTTCTCTACTTTTGAAAAGTATGGTGTTTTGGGACTTGAAAGCATGGGTGTAACAATGGCTACCAAGATGTCTTACGAGGGGATATTAATGAATCTAGCCCAGATAGATAGACAGGAATCTCCATCTAAGCCAGATGGTAACCTAGGCTCAGTTTATACCCAGAAAGTCTAGCTGTACTGGTCTTAGTCACATAAAGTACAAATTTTCAATGTTGTTATCCAGTAAAATGAACAATTTAATATTCTTGTCACTGTGCTTACCAATAGTGCAAAACTGATAAAATCTGCCTTTGCTACAACCAGAAGGCACTGGTCTAAAATTTTCCATTTGTAAATTATAGGCCAATGCCCCATTCATAACTCAGCCATGAGTCAGTTTTTAAATGAACAGAGCTATAAATGCAATGACTGTCCGGCACAAACATGATTGCTTTGATTGTATAAACCTAAGTAGCTAGATTTACATCCAATTTGTTCAGCTTTGGAAATGACAGAAATCCAAGCTTACCACTGATGGTGAACAAGTATGATGATATTTTGATTGACTTTTCTGTGCTTTTGAATATCAAGGAGCCCATTTATTTAAAAATAGAGCCCTTTGGTTAATAGCAGACAGTTGTAGCATGAACACAGTTCATCAAAGCCTTCTGTTGCCAGGAGCCACAGTAAAACAAGAGTGGGTCAAGCAGCAAACAGATCCAAATTACACAAGGTGTTTTTGACCTTGGCTTCTTTCTTGAGCAGAGACCAGCAACACACACATAGGCTATCAGGGATTAGAATAAGCCTATATTCCAAGATGAAAACTGATATTCCAACCTGTTTAAGAATTTTTTATAACAAGGGGCGCCTGGGTGGCTTAGTCGGTTAAGCGTCCGACTTTCGCTCAGGTCATGATCTCGCGGTTCGTGGGTTCGAGCCCCGTGTCGGTCTCTGTGCTGACTGCCAGCTCAGAGCTGGAGCCTGTTTCAGTCTGTGACTCCCTCTCTCTTTGACCCTCCCCTGCTCACGCTGTCTCTCTCTCTCTCTCTCCTAAAAATAAATAAAAAATTTAAAAAAATAGAATTTTTTATAACTATATTAATTTATGAAATCAAAATGGAAATACCCACACTTATGTCCACATCTATGATAGTTGGAGGTATATTTAATATACTAGTGATAATTAATAAAAAGTAAGAACTCATAAATATGAATGTATATAGTAAAAACATAATCTATAAGTCAATATCAGTTATACTGGAATGCAGGCTGTATGCTATAACTATGATATTTTTCTGACTTCATTCAAATAATTTTTGCCATATAAATTTGTAATTTAGGTTTATATAAACAACCAATTAATTTCTTTTATTTTGTTTGGACTTCTAAAGTCTTTGGCTAAAGGGAAAACAAATTTGATGTAAGCAATTTAACTCCATTTTCCCCCAAAATAACAAAAGCATTTTTTACCTACAGAGTGCCAAGAGATTTCTCCTTATAGAGTTAACTCATCCTATGCAACCTCCTATGCAACCGCTCCCATCAACTTTGTAGCCAGTGACAATGTGACTATCTAAGTATTCTAATGATTCATGATGGGAACCAAATTTAGCTACAGCTCAGCTTTTCACTATTCCGACACTTTATTTTGAATCAAAAATAAAAGTACAATCTGTTTTTCTGACCTGAGCAGACACAAATAATTTATAAAGTTCAAACAGCTAATTTTAATATTAAAAATAAATATATACACACATATATATTTATTATTTATGTACACTCAGGTTGTCCTAAAAATAAGATGGAAAACAATCTGCAAGAATCATTTCTTTGATCTGTTTTGATAAAGCTTATAAATTACACTAAACTCATGAGAAAGTTCAGTCTCAAGGGGTCTCTAATTTGACATCACGGCAGAAAGTAAGTAAAAGCTCCACATTATTCACTATTTAACTCAAAATTCCTATCCACATTTCAAGAAGGAAGGAGAGAAGGAAGGAAGGAGGGAGGAAGGAAGAAGGGAGGGAGGGAAGAGACAAAACAAATCTCATTTACAAAAGCTAGCACAAATAGTAAGCTATTTAGGTAATGCAATATTTCTGAAAGTAAATAGATATTGTAGAAATATCTATTTCCTGTAGAAAAAGAGGAACTGCCATTGTACAAAAATTGGAGTTATTATAAGGAAGTTTACTTACTTTGTCAATAAATATTTACAAAGTGTCTTCAGTGTGCCAGACACTGTTCTAGAAGCTGTGTGAAATAGCAATGAACCACATAAATAAAATTTCTCTCATAATAGAGCTTGTATCCTAGTGGCAGAGGCAGATTATTAACTATATAAACCAACATAAAATGCAATGGTAGGCAGTAATAAGAGCTATGAGAAAAAATAAGCAAGGTGTGGGATAGATGTGGGTAGGGAGACTTTTGGGAATAGGTTGGTCAGGGAAGGCTTCTCAGAAGAAGTGACCTATTTGCTCTGATCACTCATATGTGAGTCACATACCAGCCTCTCTAACTCGTACCAATGCGCTCAATTTTTATCAGCTTTTTGATGATAATTTCCTACTGTGGAATGACTATGCTTTCAGTGCATTTGAGTCTACATCATATAAATGTGCCCTCTTTTTAAGAATGTTTATTTAAAGGCTAGAAAGGATCTTGGAGACAAAGTAGTTCATAGTTTCCACAGCTGTAATATAAGAATAAGTCCCAGGAAAACTATATGATCTGCCTACTATCACATAACTAGTTAATAGTAGAATCAGGATTAAATATAAATCTTAGCCTGATGCTTTTCACAATCTATCTTACCTTGTGGTTATTTGTATTCATCTCATTTCCTCAACTAGACTATGAGTTTCCTAGGAATAAAGAAAATAGGGGCACCTGGGTGGCTCAGTCGGTTAAGTGTCCGTCTTCGGCTCAGGTCATGATCTCACAGTCTGTGGGATTGAGTCCTGCGTCAGGCTCTGTGCTGACAGCTCAGAGCCTGGAGCCTGCTTTCAGATTCTGTGTCTCCCTCTCTCTCTGCCCCTCCCCCGCTCGCTCTCTGTCTCTCAAAATAAAATAAAGGCATAAAAAAAATTTTAATTAAAAAAGAAAATGTGTGTGTGTGTGTGTGTGTGTGTATGGTGTGTGTGTATGGTGTAGTAGGATGCCTTTCATAAAACTGGTGGTCAATTAATATTTCAAGAATGAACAAATACTCTTCTAAGTCAGACATTTTTCAAAACCCCAGATTTCTTCAAATCCTATACAATCTCTCTGGTAAGGTTGTTTTGTCTCGCCTACTGGAATTCTTTAATAAATTGGTAGGGATCTACTTCACTTACTATTCTATTAGTGCTGATAGGATTAATGCATGGTTCTCACCGAATGGCTCATTTTCTAAATTAGAAACAAAGATAGATATAAACACAGAGGAATCCAGTAACATGTTCATTTCATGCCTGGATCGTCCTGATGAATAATATGTAATTTTGACAGTAAACAGTTAAGGAAGAAACTTTATGTTTACTGTGGAAACCTAAACACATTGTTGGCATGAAATAATCAATACTGATAACAGCTCAAACTTAGGCAATGTGCTCTCAATAAAACACATTGATTTCTTTTGATTGGCATATATGCTATTAATAAAAATTTTCTTACTAACAATATTAGGCTTCCTCTGTTGTTATATGTGCCACACATATAAACCCAAACCAGAGCTTCAAAGGCATTACCATTTGATCTATATAATTTGTCAATAATAACAAAATACAATGTCATACAGCATGGGAATATGTAATTGGGGTGGTTGACAGTTCTTAAAGAAAGTAAATTCTTCCTAAATTTGTTCTTCCCTTACATAAACAATATAAAAAAGAATTAAATCTGTGCAGAAAGACAACAATAAAAAAAAATGACCTGGTTTCTGTGCCCAAGTTCCCAGTATACTGAAGAGCCTAAGTTAAAAGTCTCAGCTTTTCCACCGTGCAATTCAGAGAATGTGGTGGGAACAGAATTCGAAGGCATCTCAGCTGGAAAATATCTTAGATGAAATATTTTTGTAGAGCACTTTTCTCATGTGAATTTGCTTCTAGTTTGGTATATACCAGTCATCAGAACACAGCAGTCATTTTACCTCATGTCTTGAGGATTTTTTTAATCAACAAACTGCTGTACAAGCCAGCAGAACAAAAGCAAAAACAAAACAAAACAACAACAACAAAAAAACAGCAACCATGCTTAACAGGAGTTCTCTCTTATAAGGTCAATAGACAAGAGTCAAATTTTAATATCCTCAAAGGTCCTTTCTATGATAAAATAGCAACAAGGAAAACTCCTTCAGGCTTTCTGCCTAGTTGGCTTTCTTCTCAAAGTCAGACTCATCATTGTCCATAAGGATTCATTTCTATTTTTTAAAGATACATGTCAAGTTTGATAGCTTTTATTCAAAGTGAATAATAACAACCTAAATATTAAAAGCAATGTTTTCCCCCAGATGTGCTGATGTCTCAATAGGTTCTTTTTTATATAAAGGAAAACAAAGCATATACAACGGCTTATCAAATTAACAGCCTGTAGAGCTGATGTCCTGGACAAAACATCAGCCTATCCAGTAGGTGTCATCTGATCAAAAATATTTCCTATATACAAAAAAAGAAAGTTAAGAGAACCATATGAAAATGTGATAGCCAGAAGAACAATCAATTTAGAAATTAACTCCTTAAATAAAACAAATTATCTTCAACCTATTAACTGTTTACATTCCTGAGCAGTGATTCTCAATTGCTCTCACACTTCATTGTTCTGGGATAGGGGCCAGGAATCAGAATTTCTTTTTTAACTCATAGATGATTCTAATGTGCAGACAGAAATGAGAATCAATATGTTATGTTAACAATAAAAACTAAAACAGGAAATGAGATCTAACTCCAAATAATTTCTCAGAATATAGCAATAAAGCAACAAGGAAAATAAAAAGAGCCTTAAAAGTTAATCCTGTTCACCCAAATCATCATTTAATTTTGTCTAACACTAATCACCAACTAATGAGATTCCAGTAAGGGTGAATCTTCCAAAGCACAGCCAATACCTATACCTTCCAGCCCCACCACAATCCCATAAACCCTCTTCCACAGAGTACCCAAGGAATGATTTTCTCTCATTCACTGATGTTCTATCTGGACTGAATCTGGCTTCAAAACTGCCAAAGATCACACAGAACACAAAGGAGACAATCATTCCACACTTATTTATTTTGACTATGCTGGTACAGCCTTAGAAGCCCTCCCTGGAAATAATTTACAAAAAGAGAATATCATCTCTGCTGAAAATGTGTTACTTTTTCTTTTTTTTTTTTTAATTATTTGAAGTAATGAACTCCTTTGTTTTCCCAGTGACCCTTATTGTGGTTTTTATTTGCATTTCCCTTACTGATGTTGAGCCTAGGTAGCTCAATTGGTTAAGCATCTGACTTCAGTTCAGGTCATGATCTCAGTTTGTGAGTTTGAGCCCCATGTCGGGCTCTGGGCTAGAAGATTCTGTTTCTCATTCTCCCTCTGCCCCTCACTTGTGCTTTATGTCTCTCAAAAATAAATAAATAAATGTAAAAATAATTTTTTAAAAATAAAGGGAAAAAGGTAATCTATAAAATGGAAGAAAATATTTACAAATCATACATCTGATAAAGGGTAAATATACAAAATAATAGCAAAAACTCAACTCAATGGCAACAACAACAAAAAATAATAGATAAATTAAAAAGTAACCTGATGAGACATGGGCAAAAGACATGAATAGACATTTTCAAAAGAAGCCTGCTTTGGATTTGGTGTCTCCCTGTCTCTCTGCCCCTCTCCCTCTCTCTCCCTCTCTCTCTCTCTCTCAATCTCTCTCTCTCCATCTCTCAAAAATAAATAAGCATTTTCAAAAGAAGGCATACAAACGACCAACAGGTATATGAAAAGGTGCTCAACATCAGTAAGGGAAATGCAAATAAAAACCACAATAAGGGTCACTTGGGGAGTTCAGTAGGTTAAGTGTCCGGATTCTTGATCTCGGCTCAGGTCCTGATCTCATAGTTCCAGAGATCAAGCCCCACCTTGGGCTCTGTGCTGACAACATGGAACCTGCTTGGGATTATTCTCTTCTTCTTTCTCTCTCCTCCCCCACCCTCTCAAAATAAATAAAATTTTTTAAAACTCCAATAAAATAACACTAGTAAGATGACTCTTATCTCACACATACATTCAAAAAAGGCGGCAAGTGAACAAGTGTTGATGAGGTTGTGGAGAAATTGGAGCCTTTGTATACTGTCAGAGGGAACATAAAATTTCGTAGCCACTATGAAAATAGACCTATACCTGATACCGATGAGCCTATAGAAAAAAGAAGGAGCAGACTTGGTCAGAACTTAATCCTTTAAACCTCATTTTAGAATTTGTAAACAATTCCACTTCAATTTAATCAGAAAATAACTCTGTCTACTGTTATCCCTTTTCCACCAAGAAATAATACCGTATTTTCATGTTGGGGCCCATGTGGCTAATAAAGATAAACTGGCGTCAAAATCAATCTTCAGACAAAGAAACCTTGATTTATAGTATTTGTCAGTTCCCCTGGTGTAAAAACTTCCATCATGGCAGAGCTCAACCAACTAGCAAAATTCCTAAAAATATAACAATTAGCTCTGGTGAGCCAATACATGGGGATTTCAGCACACCACTGCATATTAGTTTCCAGTTTATTTTACCTAATTCCCTGTTATATATGCTTGAAAAGCTTGATCCCATAGAAGTAATCCTTATCAACTCACAAATGCTAAAATATATTAAGATTATATTCCATGGGAAGACATAGCTTGAAGGAGAAACTCCCCAGTTGAAATTTATACCCTTTATTTAATGTGACTTGCCCCATTTCTAGTCCCTCATAGAAAACACATTAGCAGTCTCATTCTTAAAATAGATTTAACTTGGTCATTTTAATTTGTACACAGTAATGTGGTATCACAATGTGCCAGATGATCCAGGAATCTTATAGTCCCGAAGGAAAAACCACAAGACCCATGTAATCATTTATGGACTATTATTAAAGAAGGAGGTACTCCCCATCTAGCAGAGGGAATGCTAAGGAAAGTGCAGGAATGACATTCAAGAATCTCTCATTAGGAATTACAAGTGGCAGAAGGATATTCTGTAACATATATTACGATAGAGATCAATTATATGACCCTATGAAATTTATCATTAAATCAATAACCAAATGTTTGTTTATATAAATTTTGTGTTTTAAATAATAAAATAAAATATTTTCAACAAATTCTTTTTTGAAGTCAGGAAAGAAGTCCACTCCCTTGGATCTTACATAAGTCCAGCCCATTCTCAACAGTTACTAGAGGAACCCTAAAAAAAAAAAAGGAGATAGAGAAAGAAGGGCTTTAACATTTATTAGTTTATGAAGTCTAATTGTAACTGGTCACTCTATCTTTTAACATATTCTTTCATTCCCCTTGGGAGGGGGATGACAACTCAGGAGAGAAACATGTTTCTTTTGTCATTTGTCCCCTAGCAAACACATCTAGTCACAGATACTAGGAGAGCATCACTCATCTAGTAAAATAGGAAAGAAATATTGAGGGAGGAAACCACCTCTCAACTATATCTGAAACAAAGATGTGTTTGTTACAGGTTAAGACATGGCAAAAACCAGTTTATTAAACAAAGCAAAAACCTGATCTTGTACTGGGTTTGGAGGAAGCACAGAGTTCGGCATTGTCTGAATTTTAAAAATAGGAATATATAGGTACTGGCTGACCTTCAGTTTTTTAGTGATTGGCGAGCTTTCAGAGGCATGGATACCAGAAGACTGCTGTTTGTTGAGGAAGGGTTTACAACCACTTTTGTGGTTTCTTGCTGACAACCAGGACTAGAACAAAGGACCAATCCTTCTTGTATTTCCTTGCATGACCTTAAAGAATAAGAATGCTTTAGTCTCAGGAAAAAAATCAGTATGGCGATTGTTACAGTCCAGTGTAGAATTTCTCACAGATAATACTTTCTTATTATATTTGTAAGAAAATATATATGTTGCCTTAAATTCATTTTTCCTCATTAATAACACTAAATATTATTTATAAGTATGATAAAACAGTATATTTTTGTAATTAATCATCAAATCTCTAATGATTCAAATAAGTGATTAAGTCCAGCTTTTTAAAAACATTTTTTAAATGTTTATTTTTGAGAGAGAGAGAGAGAGAGAAACAGAGTGCGAGCAGGGGAGAGGCAGAGGGAGAGGGAGACAGAATCTGAAACAGGCTCCAGGGTCTGAGCTGTCAGCACACCTGAACCACAAGATCAGGACCTGACCTGAAGTCAGATGCTTAACCCACTGAGCCATGCAGGCACCCCAAGTCTAGCTTTAATGCTAAGAGAATAAGCCTGATCTGAACAACCCAAATTAAAAATGTTAAAACATGGACTACTGCATATAGATAGTTTGAGGACTTCTGTCCCATGTTTATCTACATCCAAAAGTGATCATTTGGGGGTGCCTTGATGGCTCAGTAGGTAGACCATGTTACTCCTAATCTCAGGGTTGTGAGTTTTAGTCATACATTGGGCATGGAGCCTACTTAAAACAAGTTTTTTTTTTTTAATGGAAATTTGGGAATCAGCAAGATCTATATAAGATTTGTCATTTACTAGATGTCTAACTGTAGAAAAGTTAGTCTCATTTTCTTCATTACAAATAAGAATAGTAGGGGCGCCTGGGTGGCTTAGTTGGTTAAGCGTCCGACTTTCGCTTAGGTCATGATCTCGTGGTTCGTGGGTTCGAGCCCCGCGTCGGGCTCTGTGCTGACTGCCAGCTCAGAGCCTGGAGCCTGTTTCAGAGTCTGTGACTCCCTCTCTCTCTGACCCTCCCCTACTCATGCTGTCTCTCTCCTAGAAATAAATAAAACATTTAAAAAAAAAACAAATAAGAATAGTAATAACAATATTGTGAGAAGCAATATATAAAAGAAATGCCTGCATTCATACATAATACACTGTCAAAATTATAACCAGAAATGGAATGTGAGAAAAGTAAATGATAATGTTCCATGTCACTGCATCCACAAGAGTTGTTGCTAAATAATGTTGAGAACAATATTAATAAAATTATAGAAATCCCAAATTATGCTTGGCAATATATTTCTATCATTTTTGTATATGATTTTATCTTTATTTTCTCCCCAGGTTAGGTTGAGACAGAAGTTTTATCACTAGGACACTTAATAATTTCCACCCGTGCCTTAATTGTACTTAGTTGATGAGACTCCTATCTATCAAGACTAGTAATAGCATTTTCATTTTTCTTCTCATAAGGCAGTCAGAAAAAAATATAATAAAATATTCAAATGCACTAATTGCCCAAGACAGCAATAGTGACAAATTCAAATGACTGTCTAGGAGGCAACGATGCCTTTTGTCAGCTCAGGTGTGGATGGTGCAATTTGTGAAAGAGATGCTGCACTTATATAGTAACCACTACTACATGCGGCTATTTAAAATAATTAACATCAAATAAAATTTTAAATTCAGTTTCTCACTAGTCATATTTCAAGTGACCAATAGCCCCATGTGGCTAATGGCTACCACAATGCACAGCATAGAGAACATTTCAAAAATCACAGAAAATTCAGCTGAATGCAGCTCATTCAGAGACTTTCCCTTGTGCAAGGTTTGAATATGTAACTATTTTCTAAAGCCTGTCAGTGCTTCACTCATTATATTTCACCCTTTACTTTCTATTCTCACAGCTTTGCTTTCTGAGTTCAAGATGCCCATGAGTTAGCTACGGCAATAATCTGTAAACGGTTTCACTATATCTAGTCTCTTCTCCAGCTAACCCATCCTATAACCCAAAGTTTATTAATTTTTCTCAAGGAATGTTTCTTCCCCCACCCAAAACTTTCAGGGTGTTAACCTTATGATATATGGCACATATATATGTACTAAGCAAAAATGTTTAGTTCATAAGAATCTTCCATCAACTGGCTTATTTCTGTCTCCTACAAAGAGATCTCTAAACCTAAGCCAGTCTTCTGTTGCATCACAGATATCAGCTCATTGTCCCCTCATTATACTTTGCCCATTTCCACTTTTGCTTAAGCTTTCCTTTTCTACTCGGAAATACTTGTAGATTGTATCCTGCATACTTGAATGTTATCCCATCATCCTAACAAATCCAGTTGGTCTGATATTATCCAGACAGCTGGATTTGACCACCTCACATCACAGCTATCTCTAACCACCCATGTTGGTGATATCTCTTCTGTAATTCTGTTAGTCTCCATATCTTATGATGTTCATGATGGCTGCTGTTCCTCACACTCAAGGAATTTACAATCTTTTCTCTAAAGAGAATTATTTATCTATAAACAGTAACCAAGACCTGTGGGAGTCTTTTTGGGTGCTCCACACCATCTACTGCCCGTGTTCATTACGGTTAGTTTTTAAAATAATAGTCAAATTTTATCTAGAAAAGGGAATGAAATGGTAGAGATAAATAATATTTCCTTTTTCAAAATTTTTTAATGTTTTTACTCATTTCTGAGAGAAAAAGAGACAGCATGAGCAGGGGAGGGTCAGAAAGAGAGGAAGACCCAGAGTCCGAAACAGTCTCCAGGCTCTGAGCTAGCTTTCAGCACAGAGCCCGACGCGGGGCTGAACCCACAAACTGTGAGATCATGACCTGAACCGAAGTCGGACACTTAACGACTGAGCCACCCAGGTGCCCCGAGATAAATAATATTTCCTGATCATAACTCTGGGTCCACACAAATTATTATTAGTTCCATTTTATATATGAGGTTCAGAGAAGTTGTGTAAATTATTTGAGGTTATAGCTAAGAAATGGTAGATCACAGATTTTAAAACAAATTCTACAGTGCATGACCTTTTAACTAAAAGTCACGTCTCCTTCAAGAAAGAGCTTAGGCTTTTTCCTCTAGAGCCAGTACTTTGAAAAGTGCTCATGGCACACAATCAAAAGTTATCTCTATGATTTCTGTCTTCCTTTGTACTTTTAAACGTGATCAAGCAGGAAATTCATTCCTGTCGTTGAATTAAAAGTCAAGGAGTCCCCATGATTTTCTACTCTCTTCTTGGTAATAGAAATCCCTATGGTCACTTTAACCCTTCTCTCAGACATCAAAGTATTTAAACCAATCTATTAATGAATGCTTCAAACTTCTTTCACAACTAAGACTCTTGCACTACTCTCTAGCTAAGCCTGGCAGCAGATGGGCCACCCGCCTTCAGGAATGAGATGTGGTCCATTTCTTCTCTCTTTCCCTTACTTTTCTTATCTTTCTCCCATAATCAATAGCTGCTGGGTCTTGTTCTTACAGGTTCAAAAGCGTGGTGAGAGGTGGGAGAGGAAAAAGACATAGAAAAGTTCTTATCAACTTTACCGACATGGAGAGGTAACCATGTTCTTCAGATCTCACAAAATCATTCTTTCATAGGTGTATTTGGAAATTCTTTAGGGACTTTCATGCTAGGCACCTTCAAATGTGATTCACTTGACCAAGGCAGTGCCTCACCTATGACTGGCTGCTCCTAAACCTCCTGTGGCTTCTGACTTGAGTGGCATACCCCTTAGCCACTGACTCTGGGATCTCTTTGCCCTAATGCACCATCTTCTTTTGCAAAGTTCCATGTTTAATTGACTTCAGGCTAATGTTTTTACTGAATTTTCGCCATGCTACAATTGATGCACCTTTGGCCCCTAACAGAGGCATATACAGAAACTTTGCAGACATGTTCCTCTTTCATGAAAGGCTGCTTCAACTTACTCAGGCATGAATCAGATGTCAGTCCACTCTCTTCCTAACTGTAAAAAACACACATGTAGTTCCCTGAGCCGCAGTTCTCTCACAAGACTCCAATCACTCCTGTGTAGAGGAGGGGCGACCCCCACAGAACTCAAAGTTCTCTCCAAAAGCTCCCCTCATGAAATCCTGCTCTCTTCCCTCTTTCTTGGTCCTCAACATAATCTTCATATCTCTGATTCTCAGGTAAGGGGTCTCCCTCATAATTGATTCTTGAATGCAGTCTCCAACATCTTCATGACTCAACCAAAATTGAGAGAAGTCTCATTTTAACAACCTATTACACGTGTTAAGGTGCAATTACCTCAGCCAGATAGCATCTCCATTGTGGGTTACAGAGAGTATTGATCACAAAGTGGCAACTTATTTCTCTAAAGTACCCATTTTCTATGTATCAACTCACCTTGCCTCCTTTCAGTTCCCAACCATTGTTTCATGGCAACATGATTTTTCTCACTGTTTTCATGACTGTACATATCATACTCAAATCTTCCAAGTACTTAATTATATTTTGTTTTCCTTTTCATCTCAACTATCACGTTGGCTTTCTTCCTCCTTTCACCTTTCTCCATTTACCTAGCTAATTGTTGTTCATTGATATTCCTCATCTCCACATATTTTGAGTCAGAAAAAGCAAAAAGCAGATATTGTTTTCTCTGCTTCTAATTTCAGAGAAATTGCTAGTCTTACTGCAAGTAGTAATCTTCCCTCATCCAGTTGTCTTTCACAAATAGAGCAAAGCAGAATCTGCTTCTAAGTTAAACAAAAAGCAGAAATCAGAATGTCAAATTATAATTGGCATATCCCAGACATGATCAATATTGCCTTTTGCAAGTTCCTCCCACAGTAAAAGCAAACCCTGGTTAGCGCTGGCCAAATCTTGACTAATTTGGCTTCAAGTTATTACCATACTTAATATCTCTGAATCAACAGTGATGACTAAGATAAAGTGAACTACAAGAAATGATCAGTCTTCAGTGCAAAAACTTTTTCACTTTGTGCCAACTATTGCTGGTGCACCTGTTTTATGTTCAGAGTGGGAAGAAAATCAAAAAAGACATGGCCAATTTTGAAAGAGACACAATGTTTTCAATGTCTCAAAATAGCTCAAATACATAGCATTGCTTCTACTACTTATTCAAACTACAAGGCTAATTAAGCATATGTGGAAGGCAGCATGCAAAGAAAAAAATTACCTATTCACATCCCACCTTACTCTCCCAGGTTCCAGTTTCTTATCTAAGAATTGATACTGCACCAAGTAGAGACAGAGAGAAGCCAGTAAGCCAGGGAGTTTTCAATGGGGTATACCCAAAGAAGCAGTATGCGAGGAATTCCAGAATTTCTGATACTGCATTTGCTAAGGACTCTAGAAATTATCTACACCAGAGTCTGCTTTTCAGAGGGAGAACTTAAATTGTAGTTAAAATAGAGTCCCCTGGTTCAGCTAACATGATAGTTCAATAAAGCCTCTGTGATCTAAATCTAGAAAACTGAGAAGTGGAGTTTATATTAACTAGAGTCAGATTTTTTTCCTGAAGTTATAATCCTAGAACCATGACAGGACTCACAGATCAGTGATAAGAATGTATTTTAGGGGCGCCTGGGTGGCTTAGTCGGTTAAGCGTCCGACTTTCTCTTAGGTCATGATCTCGCGGTTCGTGGGTTCGAGCCCTGCGTTGGGCTCTGTGCTGACAGCCAGCTCAGAGCCTGGAGCCTGTTTCAGTCTGTGACTCCCTCTCTCTCTGACCCTCCCCTGCTCACGCTGTCTCTCTCTCTCTCTCCTAGAAATAAATTAAAAAACATTAAAAAAAAGAATGTATTTTAAAGGACTATTAAGTGAATAAATCAGTATAATTTGCCTGGAGATCTCATGGAGGGAAAGTTGAACTACGAAGAATCATGTTCTAGATTCATTCCTCTACCAATTTTGTGGGTGCCATGACTCCTTTCAGGGTTCAGGACAAAACAAGGGATTACATACAGAGCGGAGGTCTGAGACTCATGATTGTGCCCAGCAGGTGTAGCTTGTGAATGACAAGAGACTATGTCCAACCATCAAGCACAATGGATGGATACACTGTAATGAGACCTAAGTGTGACTCAGAACTGTAGATAAATCTGTGGGGGGGAGGGGGAAGATACCCAGGGTTTTCATACAAGTAGCTACAAATTCAAACCAAGTTCAAGATTCAGAGTGTATACCCAAGAAATACGGGACAGAAAGTGGTTAGAAATCCATATGGGTAAGGATGCATGTCCAAAGAAGATCTAAGCACCCACTAGCAGAACAGTGGAGAACATAATGATACAATGCCTCACTGAAGGGTAAATATACATTGTTTGTATGGATATTTTTCTATTTATCAAAAACGTCATTTCCTTTCATCTTCAAGGGAAATTTTGTTAATTAAGTTGACAAAATGGCATTTTAAATAATCCATCAACCCTTTCTAAAACTATTAGGTCACATTTTTTTGGCAATTGATCTGTAATTGAATTTTAAATCAACTTAATACAATATAAGGCAAAAATATGTTTCCTTTAGCTATCTGGAACAAGATAACCAAGACACAATGATGAACAAATAGAGGATTCACCTTCACAGAATTCATAGTGTGACAGTGAAAATACCCAAACAATTAAAAATGTGATGAGTGTTGGGAAATGACTGTTATGGGAGTACTACAAAGGGAATTCAGTCTAGTATACAGAATCAGAAAATGTCTCCTAGACAAAGTGATATCTAACTGAGATTTAGAGACAGAGTATAAATTTTCCAGATGAAAATTTAAAACAAAGGGGGGAATTTTGGACTATCATCATAACTAGAGAGGCTCAACTGGCATTTATAGTAATTAACTACCCAACCAACCAACTAATTTGTGAGAAATAATATAGCATTGTTGCTCTAAACCATTCAGTTTGGGGGTATTTTATTATTTTGCTTTCAGATGGCCTAGGAAGGTGCTAATAAAGCAAAAATGGTCTTCTGATAATACTGAGACACTACTGATTTCTTGTGCTTTTGCAGACTAAAATCTATGGGTGCCCAAGATTGAATCAGACATTTAAGTATTTTATTTCCATAGTGATAGAGGGTGCTAATACCATTTAGTGGATGGTGCCAAGGAATGCCGGACATCTTGCACCATAAGAAATTAGTAAGCATCTCTTTTGACTTGAGGATATCATGCCAAATATTGAATTAGGTGAAAAACCTGAGCTTACCACTTAAGTTCCTTCTACATATAAACACAAAGTATGCTTTGCACAGTCTTTAGGTCCATAATATTCAAAGAATGTAGCTACTATGGAAAGTGAGAGGAGACTGTATTTTATTTTGTTTGAAAGCATACTCATAGTTGTTCATTATTCTGGAAAATCACATCCCTGAGAGCAATACCACTCATGGTATCTGGACTGCTAGTATAACACAACTATGTCAGTTTGCATTTGTATCACTAAATCCACAGCAATTCCTCAAGTAGGAACATACATCTGTTTACTCCATTCTGTCTTTTAGGGTCACTTTGCCAGAACATTCACATGTAGAAATATATACTGTTTTAATATTAATATTTTCATTTATTTTCTTTTATATAGAAATAGTAGTGTTATTGATCTTATATTATCTGTGGATTTTATTTAAGGAAAGTATAGGTGACATTACCAAATAAATATTGTAAAAAGAGAACTTTGGATCAAAGAGAACTAAGTTCTAAAGGAAAAATGTGTCCATCATGACCCATCAAATTCTTGAAAGCATTTTAAATGTTGGCATTTTAAAGGAAGATATTATCTTTGCATCCAACTGATCATTGCCCCATTTTTTGATAATTGAGATATGACTCAAATGTGCAATGCTTACAGCCAGTCTTAATGCATATAGTTATTGACTGCCATCCATGTGTCTCACAGCTTGGGTGAATCTCTCAGCAGTTTGTCCCTATTTTCCTGCTAACCAAAGGACAGGATCTCTTTGGTCATTAGTGAAGCCCAATTTTTTTCATTCAGAGTTTCAATCAATTCATCTATTGAATATAAAAATTGCCTTCTTTGAACAACTCAACCATGCGTTTGCATCAGGACTTTACTTTGTCCACACAAGTTCCCTGAATTAACCTTTCTTGCTTTTCCTCAAATTATTTCATTTTCCATCTTTACTCACTGCTTTATCTATGGATTCTCCTCATAAAATTCCAAGAGACATATTCCTTGTATACTGAATTTTCCAGCACTCTTACACTTTCTATACTACCATCTACACTGCCATGTGAGTCTTCAAATCTCTCCTGGTCACTAGATCTTAATTCAATAAATCTCTAAGTCAGGCACCCACTTTCCTGATTTTTTGCCTCTTCCTACACAAATCCCTTAAACTTGAGTCCATATAGAATTTTGTTAAAAGGTTTTGTCATGCAAGAAAAAAGGTGAGATGTTTTGTATAACCTTGAGTTTTTGTGTAATTTAAGCAAATCACTTCACCTCTTTTGGCCTTAATATCCTGATATATAAATTGAGGTCAATAAGAAAAGCCTAATCTCACAGAGTTGTGAGGATTAAATGAACTAATATAGGTTAAGCAATGAATACCAGTATATAATATATTATTATTATGTACAACTTTATAAGTTATATTTTACAGTCTAGCTTGGTTTTTAAAGGCAATAATTTTAACTGTACTTAGTAAAACACACCAATTTCCACTTAATTAGAAAATGTGCTGATTATACAAATATAAACATACACTATAAAATTCTAGCATCCCCCAGAATCTGAGTTGTTTCCAAATTGAATTAGCTTCAACACCAGCAGCATGGTCCTGGCCCTTGGCATTCACTAGTGTTTTGGTCCGAATGAAGCTTAGTAAGCCCTCCAATGTGGCAGCATCATAAGTTCACTCCAGGTTATAGGATGTGAAAAGACATCCATTGAGCTTTCTAGAAGATTCAGTCTCTTGGGAAAATGGCTCACCATGTAAGCAGTTGTTCTATGCATGCCAAAGAAACAAAAAAGCCCAGAGAAGGTAAGAAATCAGCTTAAGGTCTTTCCAGTAAGAAAATTAATCAGGCTAATGTTCTATTCTTCCCCTTAGCTTTCAAATCTGTGCTTTAATTAGACTGGTGAGGGGGAACCAGACAATAAACTGAAACCAGTCATGAACCTCATTTCATTAAGCCTCTGGCAGGCTTCCTTATTAATTGCCTACCCAACATCTTCCTTGACTGATAAGTTCATCCAGTTGTGCAAAGGTCCAAAATAGAATTCTAATTGTATGGTTGAGGCCCCTACATCATGTCTAACACTTCATTCTGAGATTCTCAGGAAAGAGACAGGTATGTCCCAAGCACTTAGTTTCAGCAATTAAGATTGGGTGTGAAAAGGAAATATGAACACTGCAAAGCCAACAGTATTTAAATCACCAGAAGAGAGATGGTTTAAAGAGATGCTGGTTCCCACGTTCTCAGTTCCACAGGCACCAAGATGATCCTGGCCTTCAGATAAAGGTAGGCTTTGGGGAGAAGCAGAGGCATGGGTTGCAAAAACAGTAGAGTAGCCAAGAAAGAGATATTGAGTGCCAGGCAACAGTCATGGATTTCAATAGACATTGGGTAGGAGAAAGATGCTTTTCCAAACCTTTGGAAAGAAAAGTTAGAGCTTAGGCAGTAGAACAAAGAAATATATGAATTCAAAATGCAATGAATTAAAGATTCTGTCCTCAGACTCTTCCCTTTTCTCTTTCCCTCAGTGTCTCTCATTTTTTAACTGGCCATGGTATAAAATTGTATTTTGAGGCACCTGGGTGGTTGGGTCAGTTAAGCATCTAGCTCTTGATTTCAGCTAAGGTCATGATCTCACCGTTTATGAGATCAAGCCCTACATCGGGCTCTGCACTGAGAGCGGGGAGCCTGATCGGAATTCTCTCTCTCCCCTTCTTTCAGCCTCTCCACCACTCATGTTCTCTCTTTCTCCCTGTTTCTTTGTCTCTCTCTCTCTCTCAAAATAAATAAACATTAAAAAAAATAAAATTGTATTTTTGTATAGCTTGTGGAATGTATATTTATGCCTCTCACTAGAAAATAGATTATAGTGCTTGAGCTTGGAAGTTGGGGGCTTTTCCTTCTTCTTCTTTTTTTTTTTTTTTTTTTTTTTTTTTTTTTGGCTAAGGAACATTTGCCCTTCACAGGAAAAAAAAAAAAAGTAGCTACATTGAGTAGTTCCTTTGCTAAAGCAGTAAATTGTATAGCATAGTTATCAACTTTTTTAAAGGACATGAAATTTATCTGAAGAATTTTATTGATTGAAGATGTGAATTAACATACAGAAAATTCATCATGTGGATGGTTCACTCAATTCTGGATAGTTACAAAGTTATAGAAGCAAAATAATGGTTTCGATGACAAGCAGAAAATATTATCTCCATTTCTTCCAAATGGTTATTTTTTAGCAAGAGATTTCAAAAGCATCTCTAGTGTGCTTTAATTACCCTTTATGCCTCATGCCATTTCTTTAGAAGGTATTTATTAAACATTTTAAATGATATCACTTCCTATTTATATGGGGTATTTAGTTTATAAGATCTTTTCATATCGTGGCATTTGACAATCACCACAGTTCTATAAGGGAGATGGAAAAGTAACTTTTTATTTGAATTCGCTAGATAAGGAAATTCAGACTCAGAATATATGACATTCCAAGCATTCACTTAGCGCCAATTGGCAGAGTTAATATTCAAGCCAGGGTCTTCCAATTATAAGTTTAGTGTATTTACCCTACACCACAGGACTTCTTTGGTTAGAACCACCAATCAAGGGATATCACAGTTTGAGCAAATGATTTACAATTATGTAAGAGGCGAGTCCATGAGTAAAAAGAAAGTACAATACTTAGATTTATCTTCAAATAATACAGTTTTGTATCATTTAAATATATTGAAGTCCAAAAGAGGGAAACAACCATCCACTTTTCAGGAGTTATATTGACAGAATATAAACAGTGCTTCTACTCAGATAATACAGAAAATATTAATAACAAAAGAGAGTCAGATAATCCCACCATGTCACACCCCAACATAACCAGACACATCCACAGTAGCCCACTCCACCCATAAGATACCAAATTTTTTAAGTAAGAACCTATGTTAATAGCCTGAGTGTCCTCAACTCCTCCAACTGTATTTAATCTTCCTTACGTTAAATACATTTTTAGAAAATTAACATTATCTCACAATATGATGAATAGAAAATCCAGTCTTGAAGAGCCTGGATTGCTGAGTTGGTTAAGCATCCAATTCTTGATTTCAGCTCAGGTGAAATCATGACTGTGTCATGATCTCACAGTTCATGAGTTCAAGCCCTGCAAAGGGCTCTGCACTGATGGTACATAGCCTACTTGGGATTCTCTGTCTCCCTCTCTCTCTGCCCCTCCCCTACTCGTTTGCGCTCTCTCTCTCCAAAAATAAATATTTATTTAAAAAAAAGAAGGAAAGAAAGAGAGAGAGAGAAACAGGCAGGAAGGAAGGAAGGAAGGAAGGAAACCCAGTCTCAAGTCCACCCTCCCATAAACATCCTCAAGGTTCTCTGATTAGTTATTATTCTTCTGTTCACGCAATTATGAAATATGGCCCATATTTCCATCAATTCTCCCCTGAGTACCACTAATAAAAAGTACTAATGAATAAAAGGCAGTGTGTGAAGTGTAGTGTTTTTTTTTTATTTTTTTAATGTTTTATTTATTTCTGAGAGAGAGAGAGACAGCATGAGTAGGGGAGAGTCAGAGAGAGAGGGAGACACAGAATCCAAAGTAGGCTCCAGGCTCTGAGCTAGCTGTCCGCACAGAGCCTGACGCAGGGCTCGAACCCAGGAACCACGAGATCATGACCTGAGCCGAAGTCAGATACTTAACCGACTAAGCCACCCAGGTGCCCCATGAAGTGTAGATTTTTGACTACAGGTTAAATAGAATGTGTCTGAAGACAGAGGTAATACATGGAAGCATTGTGCAAACCAAAAACTTAAAAATGTATTCCACACATCCCTACTCCTTATGTGCTTGTGCCCACCCTATCACACCATTTTTTTTTTTCCACAGGCAATGTTTGCTCTTTAGGCCTTGGCCTCTGGCCCTCTCACATCACCCTTTCCCTTCTTGCTTTATAGCTACTGGTTTCTCTCCTATCACTTGCCCATTACCACCTCCCTGTTTGGAAGCCCTTGAAAAAAACATATTTTTCCAGCAGAGCTAGTGAGCCCTCACCTTCCAGACCACATCCTGAGACCTATCTTTTCACACTCAAATGGCCCAATTATTTGCTTTGCTAGGAGAAAAAAAATCTCTCCCAAAGAGGAAGTATGATTAAAACTTTTAGAATAACCTCATTTTCCTCTCACCACGAAAGTCTTGATTTTTATCCTATAAACCCCAGAATTTCCAGTAGAAATGTTCTAGTATATTCTATAAAACAACTATCTTTGATATAAAGTATTGTTTTGGCTTTTCATAAAGTAAAATCAATACTCAGAATACATTCACAGAGAACATTAAGACAAATAGATGGAAGTTACAGGAAAATAGGATTTTGTTCAAAAAAAAGTTAAAACAGTCCCTAGAGTTATTTGAAGTCTCACAAGCTAAAGGTGTTGGAAACTGGAAAGGGTCAGAAAGACACTAGATAATGACTTATGGGATAGGGCACGGAGAGAGACATTCGTAATGTGGAAAGTTGGGTCCCATGGTCTCTTAGGTCCCTTCCAACCCTCAGAGCCTAGATGCCCAATTTCACTGCTCACTGCAGAGCATAAGTCTCTGCACACTTGCAGGCCTGCCTGTGGTTGGCAGTATGTCTTTATTACTTGGTTCAAATTCTTTTCTATGTCCAAATATTTGTACTTAATATTCAAACAATAATATAAAGCATATTACAAATTTCAATAAAAGAAACATTTAGAGAGATGTTCACACAACTAATCTGCTTTAGTGGTACATATAGCCAAGACTTAGTTATGTTGGTTATTATGGATAATATCTATAGATTTAAAAAATTGTTCTAAATATTATCTTATCTAATCATGCATGTTAACGATCATTAATCACATATATAGAGTTAAAGAAAAAAGAAACTCAGCCTTCAAACATCCACATATCAGCTGATTCACACAGGAAAATAAATAACAAGCTCTGTATGGAAACTGGATATATGAGAATGCAGAGCACAGAATCTATAATCTAGTGGAAACATCCTTATACCATGCACTTCACAAAACGTTTCCTAGAAGTCTTCTTTATATCACTCATAATTATATGGTATATAAGAATTCTGCTAGGTGATGCCAACAATTTTAATTAAGCAAATACTTGTAGTTTTTGTTTCATAACCCTATGTATCAAGTGTCAGTTATGAAATCTAGAGTATTCCATATTCATGCCCTTGACAGTACAATGTTAACATGGTCAGGTATCCAAACTTCTTGGAATTTCAGACAGTTTTCCCATAAGAAATTCAAATTATCGTCAAGATTTTTTAAGTCAATCTTCCTTGGTATAGACTTATTTATTCAACCAACCAAAATGTCCAAAACATCTATTAAGTGTTAAAAACTAAGGATAAAAGATACTACTCCGACTGATGCCAACAACAACAAACAATACTTATCACACACATAGTGTACACCAGGCACAGTTATGCATTTTACTTGCATTGTCCTTTTAAATTAATAATCCATTATAATAGATTTAGAAATGCCAAACTTGTCTGGTCACACATTTGATTAGGACTGTGTAACTTCAAAGGCCACCTTCCAAGCCACTCTTCTCTATACCAGAGCTACACAAAACACTGAACCCACAGAGACAACACAATTAAATCACATGGTAGAGCCAAGCACAGAATGCTAGAAAAGCCCCTAATTCCACCTAGTAAGGGGGTGCCTGAGTCAGGAGCAGGGGCTGTTTCAGTGCTTATCAGAGATGGGTTTTGATCTGAGACTTATGGAATGATTTGGAGTTAGCCAGAACACTAAAAAGAAAGGGGAGAGCCAGCGAAAGAAAGAAAGAAAGAAAGAAAGAAAGAAAGAAAGAAAGAAAGAAAGAAAAGAAAAGAAAAGAAAAGAAGAGAGAGAGAGAGAATTTGAAAAGTCACAGCCTTATGAAAGACCAGGTGTATGTCAAAATCTACATTTCACTGTAACTTAAATGGGAATGGCAGGAGATGAAAACAGACAAACAGGTAGCTGGGAGACATCAGTTGTTTATTAAAGACTTTGTCTGACTGGCCAATAAATTTTATTTGAAGATAATAAAAAGTCACTGAAGAATTTTAAGTGAAGGAATGAAGTGATTAACTGCATTTAAGAAAACTCATTCTAACTGCCTTACTTGGTCAACTGATATGGAGGAAAGAAGATGGATTCAAGAAATAGGCTTTAGGGACCAGATGAGGGTGAGAGGAGAAAGGAGAACAGAGGAACTGTAAAACGTCCATGTTCTGACTTAATCAAACGGGTTGATGGTGGTGCATTTGCTGCAATAGTGAAGAAAGTGATAGAACAACTATGGGGTAAAATAGCTGTTCTATTCTGCTTTAGATTGTTGAAACCTAAGGTTGAAGATTTGAATTACTTTAAATTTAAATTTGAACGGTCGAATCAAGATTCCTTAGCTTTTGACTCAGAGGTCTATCAAACTCAGAAATCAAAAGAATACAAAAAACAGCCTTTGGATGTCTAAACTTGCACCCTCTTTAGACTTGGAGAACATAGGGAAAGAGAGGGAGAAGGACCCTATTGTCATATTTACTACTAGCTAAGGAAGGAATCTGTTGTAGGTGATACCGGTAATCTGCAGCTGTGAACATGTGACTGAACACTAGTGACAATGGACCTAGGATTACAAGGCGAAAGCAGACCATGAGACGTAGGGGTGGCTTGCTTAAAGATTTTACCTATTCAAGTGAATGTAACTGGAATTTGAAAATTATAGCTGGAAGCTTTGGATTCCAAATCTCCTACCTTGACAAATGGCTCCTTCTTACTACTACAGATACTTTTCCTCTGACGTCTATTTCATCTGCAACTCATAAATGCTTTCGTTAATGCCCTGTCTACATCATCTTGTATGGTGTGAAGAGGTGAATTTGTGGTACATGTGTATCTGAGTAATGGTAACAGGGCTACAACTAGTACATAATTAGAAAAATATCACTCTTTAAGATGTATAAATTATACAAGAACAATACTCTGAATAGTGAATTATTAAATATTCCCCTAGTTGGGATAGACCAACTAGCAAAAGGTGCCCCCTTCCTAGGGAAAGACACAGTCCCATGATATGATGCATTTTCCAATCCCCAGCCAGCCCCTCAGGAGAACACAACCATACATGGGGGCCCTCAGTGCAAATAACATCCTATTTCATAATCCTTACAGACAACAAAGCACGATCAATATGTCATAGCCCCAGGGCCATCCCAATGCACAATTCCCAGGGACACCAAGCACATGGAAACGTTGTGAGGGTCCCCCTGGAGTTGTGCCATATGGCTGCACTGCACAGTATTTCTCTTCAAAGGATGGAATTACTGTACAATTGTGTGGGCGGTTAGTGGGGTAGGAAGTCTCTGACACGTGATATTCTCGTAAACCCTTCCCTACCACACATTGCTCAACAGCCATTCTATCATTCTACCTATCAATTCAGTATCCATTCAATATTCGGAATCTAACAATCAACTCAAATTATATCTTTGTTCCATGTCCCTCTCTCCATCCCCACCTTCTTCTCTGAGACACCATCCTCTCTTAGCTCAACCTCTGTTCTCATGTTTCTACTATGTTCCCTCCTCCAGTATATTTTCCACAAATAGCCACAGTGATCTTCTTTAAATAAAATTCTGATCATGTCAATCCTTCTTAAAATTTTTCAATTGTTTTCTATGTCTCTTAAAAGAAAATCCTAAATTCCATATCAGCATAGTCTTTGTACGGTCTTCTCCAGCATGTGCTGTTTACCCTTGCCTGGAATTCTCTTCCTCCCAATCTTCCACCAGACACAATTGCTGCTTCCATAGAGAAGCTTCCTAACCTAAATCGGGTCCCATCATGAGGCAATAATCTCTCTTCTCTTGTGCTTTACTGAATACTAATCACAATTTACGATGAGATAATTATTTCTATCATGTGTCAATGCAACTCCCTGGGGGTAAGTGCCGCCAGGGCAAGAGCAGTGTCTCTTCTGTTGAACACCGGATCCACTCACTGTACCTAGCTCAGGGCCTACTATATTTGATGAATAACAAGGTAGGTAATGGCTCATTAACCATTAATCCATCAACCTATTGCTTTAAAACATTAATAGTAAGGATATACGCTGAAACATCCCTATGTATGGGCAGGCTTATGCCCAAGCAAGTCAATTCCCTGCTACCCAGGTGAAAAAAGAAATATCTATGTGAAAATAATGGTAGAATTTGTGGTAGTGGCCTTGAAAGTAGCAATGAGGTTGGCAATGGTGATAAAGAGAAATTCCTATTTTTCCTACTCACCGTTTTCTGCGCAATTTTAGTAACCTGTTTTGATGTCAAACTTTATCACAGCCGAGTACTAACTTCTAAGCATATAAACTACGGAGCATAAAATCCTCCTCTTTGAAAACCATAGGCAGTTTTGACAATATATTTGAATTCATTAACCTCTCAACTCTGGTACAAGTCCATATTCACAAGTATGACAATGATTAAGTTAATGAGTTAATCATTCCCTTCTAGTTACAGTCTTTCTTAATTAGTTGATTTAAATTGGGGAGTGGGAGGAGGAAGGGGAAGAAATCTTCTGTGGAGTCTATTTTCATAGTGCCAGATAAAATTTCTGAAGGCTTTTTTTTGAAAGATTTAGAAATGTAGACATCTTTTCCATACCGTTTATGATTTTTTAAGCTACCAAGTCCTACTAAGCTGATTATCATATCTTAGCAAAATAAATCACTTGGCAAGCATTTCCTACATGCCCGCCCTGCAGAGACCATACCCTAAAATCAGGCCCTCCAGGAAAGACAGAGAGGCTAAGGGATGTGACATGGGCTTTGCAAGCTGGTGAATTTAAAGTTTGTTAGTCATCTAACCAAAAATCAAGGGCCATGGATCATATTTTCAGGATCAGCTGCATCCCCTTGAAGGGCCCTAGTTCACATGCACCATGGTGTTCCCAGGTTTTAAAAAAGAGTGTGAAAATTTACTCTAATGTCCTCGCATAAATTGGACCAGGCCCCAAAATGCCCTATCATTATATTATACAGACATTGTTCAAATAATAGTCTCAGCATTTTAATTTCCCTTTCTCGCTTATGATTTTAAAAGCTCTCTCAAGCGACCTTAAAAAAATGCTAGACGTTAGTCTCAAATTTCCTCACTTCAATAATTTTTCTCTTAGCAGTGCACTTGCAAGTTTTTTAATATCTTTGTTCTTCCCCGTACCCCCTCCTCCCACACACACACATAGTACACCTAATTGGGATGGTACATACTTGTTTTATACCTTGGGAGTTCAAGAGCCTTTATACTTTTATATCCCAGTGTGAGCAGAAAGAAGCAGCAAAGGTGTGTTATTTAGTAAAAGAAAGACAAGCTGAAGAACTTGGAAGGTGATACCAGGGATTCAGTGAGGCACTTGAGAGAAGTGACTTACATCCAACTTCCCTTTCTACTTCTGTTCTCCTCCACTCCCTCCAACACTGCTCACTCTGCTTCTAGGAGTCTATTTCACATACCTCATATAAGCAGGCGCATACAGTAGTTGTCTTTCTGTGACTGCCTTGTTTCAGGTAGCATAATGTCCTCCCGTTTCATCCATGGTGTCACATATACAGGATTTCCTTCTTTCCTAAAGCTGAATAAGAAAAGCAGAGAGTGGCATGGTGATTACCAGAGATTTGAGAGAGGGAGAAGTGGGGAGTTGTTCAACTCGTATGTAGTTTCACTTATGCAAGATGAATAAGTTCTAGAGATTTGCTACAACATGATGACTATGGTTAATGATACTGCATTGTACAACTAAAAATGTGTTGAGTGGGCAGATCTCATGTCAGGTGTTCTTACCACAATAATAATAATTTGTTTAATTTTTCAATTTCTCTCCCCCTACACTAATCCCCCCCATACATATATACACATACACACATATGTATGTATATATAGTTGTCTTCTTCCTACAAGTATCTTCGCTTCTTCAAATAAAAATCTTACTAGGATAAATTGATATTTTTTCTTTCCACTACTTTTTAATCAAACTCAAAACACACTTTCATTTAAATATTTTTAGGGTTTTGGTGTTTTGCCTCTGCATTAATCTCCAGGACCCAAAGTAATCAAAATTGGAACTTTGTGATGATGCTATCATTTGGAAGCATAGAAAAGAGAATTTTTTCTTTAGAAGGTTTGTTAGATACCACCTACTTGTTTATAAATTTTTACAAATTTATCTTACTTTACAAATGAGAATATTAAGGTCTCCCTGGGAGTAAACTGCCATAATTTTCTTTAGTAAATTTAATTCATTATAATAAAGAAAGAAAGCTTTGAAAAGGCAAGAATGTAATGAAAACTGAATCCTTTTTCAAAAAGGCCACTGATACCAGACTTCCTCCTGGTTCTACAGAAAGATCTGGTCCTTTGTTTAGCTTCTCCTTGGCTTAAATATCCCCCCTCAAGGCAAGGGGGGTGGGGTCTCAGTGTAGCTGAGGTCCCTAATAGGACCAAGGGAAGAAAAAAGAAGTGGGGCTGGGGGAACGAGAAGCAAGCTAAGCACTGACTCTGCACAACCATTCTGTCATTTAGTTACTGATTTGCATTTTTTCACATATTCTGAAAAACAAAGAGTATAAGAATTATATGTGAGAAATCAAAAACATTGGGGCGCCTGGGTGGCTCAGTCGCTTAAGCTTCCAACTTCGGCTCAGGTCATGATCTCACGGTTCATGGGTTCGAGCCCCACGTCAGGCTCTGTGCTGACAGCCACCTCAGAGCCTGGAGCCTGCTTCGGATTCTGTGTCTCCCTCTCTCTCTGACCCTCCCCTGCTCACGCTGCCTCTCTCCCTCTCTCAGAAATAAATAAAACATTTTTTAAAATTTTTTTAAAAAGAAAGAAAAAACATAATCAGACAAAGAAAAATAAGTCCCCAACAAATAAGAATATGTAACTCACGAACTTGACTTGATATAGCACAGGATAAAAAAATAATAGGGCACCTGGGTGACTCAATGGGTTGAGTGTCTGCCTCTTGATTTTGGCTCAGGATCATGGGACTGAGCCCCTGCATGGGCTCCACACTGAGCATGCAGCCTGTTTGGGACTCTCTCTCTCTCCCTGGGCCCCTTCCCCCACCCCACCCCTACACCCCCATTTTCACTCACGAAAAAGAAGAAAAGAAATATTTAACCATTATAAGTCCAACAGTACAATATAAGCAGCCAATGTTTCGATTAAAATGGTCATTTTCCACACTGGGTTATGCAGTTTGACAATTTCACTTCTTTTTTTTTTTTTTTTTGTTTTTATTTNAGGTGCCCCGACAATTTCACTTTCTATATCAATTCATTTAAACAGGTTGATCTATGTCACCACCTAAATTCTTTCCACATGGATATAGTTTAAGAATGTTACATGAATCTAAGAAAGCTCATATGCATAATCATTTCATAAATGGTTGACCAAAAATGAAATTTCCAATACTAGATAAAACAGTTCAAGTACGTGGATGGTGGTGGAAATAATGTCTGTAGTTTAAAGCTCTGAAACATATGGTTCCCTAGATGTGTGTCCTGTTTTGGAAAGCTGCCCCCAGGCAGCCTTGTAGAAGGGTTAGGGACAGGATCACAGAGGCTCACAGAAGCATCTCTGGGCTAAGAAAGGGACTTGCAGGCCACAGCATTCTCTTGAGTTCCAAGGAGTCATTCTCAGTGAGAGAGACCACATTCGAAGAGGATTGACAGTTTAGACTGAAAACAGCTTTCAAAGAGACTAATCTTATAAAGTATTGCAAATGAATAAGGGCAACAGGAGTAGGTGTTCACCTGCCAGTCTCCGCCATGCAAGATGAGAGCCTGTCTGTACTCACACATGTGCTGACTTAGAAAAAAAAATCACATAAAAAACAACATCTTTGCTTCGGAGACGTTTTTAACAAGTATTACAGAAAGAGCACCAGCTACCAAAAAGAGTTGCCAAGGCCAGAAGGAGCCATCAATCGAAACAGTTTACATTTCAAAGTTTTTCCAAGAAGAGTGAAAAACGTCTCCCTGCCTTGATGGAAAACAGAGGCGCGGTAGTAAAGAATCTATGTGCTGCCTTCTCAGTCAAGTTTCTTTCTCTAGAGCGGCCTTTTAAACCTTGGGTTGGTACCTACGGGTAGAGAGAAATAGAAGTGTTAGCATCTCCTGGGGCTTGAGCCCTGAGCAGCTTAGTGGCCTGTGGAATCAGGATAAACATTCTCTTCCTTTTATGAGTTTCACAAGGAAAAAAGCCTTATTACTCTTAGGCACTGTTTGAGATTAATCAGTCACTTTTACTTCTATACTATGTGCTTCCTGACATCACATAACAAATAATTATACATATCTGCCTTGGAATGTTTTCTTCCCCTGGAGATAAATCTGGAATCAAGTCTTACTTACGGAGTCTCGGCCTCTTTTACAATGGAGGGAATGAATGCTAACAATGCTACATTTTAACCAGGGTGTGCATTTGTTTGTCCCTTGTAAAGAAAATACTTTTTTATTTGAAAGAAAAAGTCTGGATGCTTTTCTTTGGCCCCGGGGAAGGAAAAGAAAGAACATTTCTTAAATTCAGTAAGGATTTTCAAAAGATACGTCATCTAATGGATACTTTTGGTTTTAACTTTTAATTTTCTGCTTAATTTTTCCATGACATTACTAAACACCAAATCTAATTTCCTAAATCTATTAGAATAATTTCTAAATACTTTCATTTTTCGTTCCAGAAGCAGGTCAAATGGAAACAATAGTCTAAGGAAAAATTTTAATTTCATAATTAAGACTTGGGAAAGGAAGATAACAGTGAGAACCTTTTGTCATTGATTTGTGTCCCATGAAAATGGTTATTTGTGCATCTCCCTCCCACACACAATATGCCAACAATCTCTCCACTGGATCCAAATATGTCACCACATCTCTTTGACCAAAAAGCAATGTGTATCACCGTACCAAAGACTCAAAGACTGGGTAATGCCCTGATTACCCAGAAGTAGTGCCATGACCATTTTCTTAGATTGCAACAGAAGAGATTAGAAAAGGACCACCCTCTCTTTTTGCACAAACACACACACATACCCTGTTCATTATGATTACAAAGGTTACAGTCAGTTTCTTAGGTTGACCTATTGATACAAATTACACAATATCACTGAAAAATATTACCAATTTCCATACCAACATCCTTTGTAAATACCATTGGTTCTCAGTGAACTCCTTCTGACCTCCTGGTCTGAGGCTGTCACCATATGATGCACATAATTCTCTCAACACTGATCCATTACTTCTGCTCAGTGTTGAGGGTCAGGCCAATAGTGTAAAGTCAAAGATAATTAGCGACCCTATCAATAACCAGCTCCAGAATTGTCGCCTAAGTGACAGGCCAGAAAAGCCAAGAAAAGAGGTAGCAATAGAAAGTAGAAGAAAAGTGCTGGTACATTCTGTGGTTCGAGCAGCTGCTATGGACTATCAGCATCACCAGGAGACCTCATTGCATTAGCATAAATTCAAATGACAAATGCACAGTGCTATTCAGAGACTCATTAATTTGCAATGGGTGCAGTGCTCATGACATATTAGTGCAAAATTCAAATGTCTTTGTAGCAATGTGAATTTAGTTGTGAGACCAAAGTCGCTAAAATGAAAATGTGTGGTTTTTTTAGCAGTTTATTAAATTATGAACTGTGATGACTATATCCGTGCATCTTTTTAAGCAGATGAGGTCCAGCGTGCTCCAGCGGCAAATCGCATGGTTTGTGTTGATATTTTTCTGTCAGACAATTTCCAAGCAGCAGATAAGATACTAGACTGTCTGCTTTGCTCTGCTGCATGCGGACTGAGAGCTCCCCCTTCTGGACAAATGACATGGCCACTCTAAAAAAATACTCGAGCATTTATTGTCTTCTTTTTGTATCTTTAACAACAGGTTTTGATGTAAAGAATTTCAGTGTCCACCTAAAGCTGAAAGAAAATAATTAGGTATCATTTACTGTAAAGGGTAGTATATGATAACTTTCTACGAAACGCAGAAGTCACCCTCAGTTGAAATTGGTCTTACATAATTTTCCATGAAGCGACTCCAAGATCTCATTTACAAGCATCTTTTTAAAAAGAATAGCCTGGTTTAGGTATTGCTAAAATATAAGCAAAATAATTTTTTAATTGTTATTATCATATCGTTTCCATAATACCATAAACAAGCTTATATTTACTAAGCATTCAATTGTATAAAGAAAATAGCATTCATATACGTAGACAGAGCCTTTTAAACAAAGCTACTAAGTATATCTTGTACTCAACTTGGTTGAATCAGATTATGAATAGACACAGACAAGGAAAGCCAGAACATACCTGTGCCATTTGTGTCTAGTGGACTAATTTGTCTTTTTAACGCAACAAACCTTCTGCCCAATGATTTCAAGTTAGTCAAAGCAAATTTATCACTGCTGTGCCTTTTCAAAACTGTATATATACATATATATATACACATACATATATACACAGATATAGATATAGATATATATGACTCAGATCATTACAATAATGGAATGAAGAAGGTTAACTTTGTCTGCAGTATTGATGTAACCCAAATATACGAAATGAAATGTCACACCTGGACTTCTCAGTATCCAGAATTCATAGTTTCTTAGAGCAGACCTGAATCCTGGTTTATATTACACAAATACTCAAGTTCATAGCTAATACTCATAAAGACATACATTTATCATTTTTCAGTAGAAGCAATAGCTTTCCAAATCATGTATCATACCTCTGCAAAAATTGAAAAGCAGGCTACCATTTGAAAATTGCTGTTAGGAGAATAGGAAATCTAAAAGTAAAAGATTTACCCTTTGGCCAAATGAACTAACTAATCTCCACTGGGCTATCCAAAGTGTGCTTTAGGAGATCTTTATGAAAAACTATGTTTATCACTTTCTAAACTTTGAATACATTATATCATGTAAAAAGGGGGCTATGTCACCCTATTATTGCTTCTAGACTTAATTATGTACTCGCTGAACACTAGATTTATATATAGTGAATTTGGGGAAAGTCATTACACTAAAAGCTGTGTACTTCTAAATTACATTTTATAATATCATTGATGCTTTGTGTCATCTTCAACAATTAAAAGTAAGATCACTATAATCTATTCTACTTACTTGAAATTGAATTGGTCTTGAGTTATTTAGCAGGCTCATTTTATTTTACAGTAACTGCTACATGAAAGATACAGAACTAATGAGAATTGAGAAGGATCGCTGTACATTAAACATGTGGAAGGAGCATGTAACTGAGCAATATCAGATTTATCTCTGTAGCCGGGTGTCTCGGCATTGCTTATCCTTACTGCCTTCCCTTTCACCAAGTAATTAGAAACCCAGACTCACAGAATGTTAGGGCTGGAAGGGCCATTGTTGATCATCTCTCATTTTACAGACACAAGCAGAGTCTCCAAAAAGTTCAGCAAATTTCCAAGATCTAACAGCTAGAAAGTGTTAGAACTTGAGAAAAGAGCTCTGGTCTCCAGACATTCCTTCTCAAACTTTAGCACACAAAAGAATCTCTTGAAGGGCTTGTTAAAACAGATTGCTGGGCCTGCTACCAGAGTTTCTGATTCAGTACTGGGGGAAGGGTTCTCATTTCTAGCAAGCTCCAGGTCTACCAAGCTCTAATACTCCTCTTGCTGGCCCAAGGGCCACATCTTCAGATATTAAGAACTACTGTTCTTTAACCAGTTTTTTGTAAACTGCTGTTATCTTATTTCTCATAACTTCTCTAATCATGATACACAAATCACACTCAAGTCAATATCACATTACTTTTCTGTCATCTCTCTAATAGAGGATAGGGGTAATACCTACAGTGGTAAAAATCAGGAAGGGCACAGGAAAACAAAACAAAACAAAACAAAACAAAAATCAAGGTACCCAGAGCCAGATTAAGGCATTTAGAGACACTAAACACTGAAAAGATTATGACCACTGAGGTGAATCGCTATTCCAATTCAACCCATCTCAATTTCAAGGTAAAAAGCAATATTAAACCATACACAGTGTAAAAGAACCAATCAAAGCCTTAAAGCCTTAAGGTTCTCTCTCTCTCTCTCTCTCTCTCTGTCTCCCTCTCTCCGCATCCCCCCTCCCTAAACCCTCACTTACACCCTAAGCATTTCATAGTGTATCAGGTTATTCTAAAGACAGCTCTATTTCTAAGCTACTCTTTTTCATTTTGTTCTGCCATGATTACTTGTCTATTTTGTGAGTGTAATATGAACTCTGAGCTGCAGTTTTCTTAAATCATTACTTAGAAGCCAAATATAGGCAAGATAGCCTTACCTCCGCTGCTTTCCCCCACTAGGTATCAATATTGAGGCAAACAGAAGTTTACCTTCTTTTAAGTCTCTAAAATAAGGTAGCATTTACAGACCTAATGCATCAAAGTGCAACTTACCATTGCCTATATAATGTATTAGCAAATTTAGGTCACAAGAACCAGAAAGAAAGAGCTCCTGGGTAAGGAGACTTGAAATTGCCTGTCCTTGAAGAACCAGCTCAGAAGAACAGGAGCATCTTCAAGAATTTCACCCAAGCATTTGCCAGTTCCTGAGCCTACTGCACAGAATTCAACAAAACCTGTTCGGCACTCTGGTTTCACAGTTGCCTTTTTTTCCTGGTTCGGAGAACGGCTGTAATGAAGTGAATCACCAAAAAACAATATATACATCTATATATTGTTTTTAAAATAGTGTCAGTTTGGAAAATGAAAGTGACTAATGATAGGAAAGTATTTTAATTATATATATATATATATATACACATATATATATATATGCCTTGATATTNGATTTTAAAAATTACCTTTTATCAGTTTCTAGAAATTTTCTGAATTCATGGAAGAGATTTCTTCCAATTCATACTATGAATACTGCATTTTTGTGAGCATTAAGAATCTCCTCCCAAAAAATTACATCCTTATTTCTGGAGTTCTTTAGTAAGTTACAACATTAAAATTCGCTTTAATGTATTACTTAAACTTCTGCAGAAAATTAACTTTTCATTTCAAAATAATTTGCAAATACAGTTTCCATGCAGATTTTGCTGTGTTTTTGCCTTATATTTTCTACCATCGTCCCCATTTTTCAGATAAGCCAACCAATCACAGAAAAATTAACACAGGTTTGTCATGATTGCCGGTGCACCCACGCTGTTCCTGAGCTTATTACATGCCTAAAGCAACATGGTATGTTGACCATCATTTCACCAGACCTTCCAGTAATACAAAATTCTTTCCCACACTAGATGCTTCCTTTCACATTTCTTCTTCGGGTTTAGATAAAATAGATCTCCTATCTACCACAGTCCTTGAATGCTATGCAATTTCTAAATTGTAACGAAGTTTTATTTTCCTCTGTCTATATTAAACTGAATTACTTAGTGTTTCAATGAGTGGCAAACACAGAATTTGTTTATTCAGGACAAAAGACTGAGAATATGATTCTTCTTTACAACACAACACAATACTTATTCCTTCCAAAAAATTCTGCCCTTTAAAAAAATGTATTAAGTGAGATCAAGTATTGTAACTCAGAGGTTATTTGGAAAAAAGTTTTACTAATGTAAATGACTAAAATCTAGCCTCATATGAATACTAAGGCAAATAAATAGCAGTCTATTAATCAGGTTATCTGCTCTACAACTCCATTTTTATTTATATACTTTCATTTCAAAATATATGCGCATTTACTATTTTTATCTCTTAGTAAAAATAAAGCTAGATATTTTCTGGTATATTAAGGAAGTCTGTTTTACCTGTTTCTAAAATCTTCTCTCTGATATTTTTAAGACAGTTATCTTACACAGACTCTAGAAATGCAAAGGCAATACAAATGAATCGTTTTGTTTCATGCAGGAATCTTTATTAATGAATATGTGAACATTCTCTGTACAATTTAATATGCTGTATCCACTCATATAATTCTACAAAGAAGTATATTTTTGTGCATAAGCTGATTGGTAAATTTGATTTTAATAAGAAATCAGTAAAATATGCATATTACAAGTGAAGAGAGTACAGGTTCCTAGCTGCCATTTATAGTAAGATCTTCTATTTCAGAGCTTAATAATGAACCTCCCTGGGGAAGATTTAATAAAGCAGGTGCTCTGGTATTGCAGGCACTTTTGCTTCTGTCTTTCCTTTTTTTCCTATCCCCATGGAAAAAAAAAAACTCAGTAAGATTCATGACCCTGTTTATCAAGGATAAATCTAGTATAGTCTGGACTATATACCACCCAAGCTGATCCAGATCTCCAACCCAACCCACTGTTTGTCACTGCATTTATAGAGCAGAACATGCCCTGTGAAATTATGTTTAAGCATTCTCCGTCCTTACCACAAGAAGCAGAAAACCAGTTTAGAGTAACTGTCAATTGCACAGTGTTACAAATTTTTAAAAATACAAGTTGGTGGGGGGAAGGGGGAGTAGATCGTAACTATTCTTTTCTCCTACAGAACACTGAACGTCTAAAACATGTTCAATCCTGTTAATGCTTGTCAAATATTTCACAGTTCAGCTTTGTTCACATTTTTTACTGACTATGAAAAATCAATTTGGTGGGATTCATATTCTAGAGATGGAAGAGATGGAAGAGACCTTAAATAACCTTGTTCTACCAGGTTTATAGGTGAAAAACTGAGTCCCAAGAAAATTAAGTGACTTGCCCAAGGTTTTGCAAAGAATCCAGTTTAAAACTCAAGTCTACAGACACGTACTTCAGCATCCTTCTCACTGTTCATTTCATTTGATTTTTTCTTTAATAATTAACAAATTCAAGAAGATACACAATGTGATTTCACAATTAAGATAAAGCAGCCACATTACATCCAGGATTGTGTAGAATTTCACTCGTACAGCGTTTCATCTGGTATTTAGTCATTATAGTCACATAGTATCATTATCTTTCAATTACAGAGATCAATTCTAGTTCATTAGCAAAATAAAATGATTGCAGAAGGTCCACATGAATTCTTCAGAGTTGCAATCTTCCTAATGTCAGAAGTGAAATACATTTCATAAAAAAACAAAATTTAACAAAAGTAGTTAAGGTTAAATTAAACTGTGCAAGCCTGACTCACCTAAGTTATCACAGATCTATATTAAAAAGTATAATTCAAAGATCTGAAAAAAATACATGCCAAGACCAACTAATAATAGCCATTTCCCCCTATTGCTTGGTTTTAGTAACTTTTCTAAGAAAGATTAGGGTCACAGAATATTATAACATGAAGAAAGATTTATAAGTATAGATTCAAACTAAGATGACCTAGAACTACATAAAAGGAAGACTAGATTAATATTTAAGCCTTACAAGAGAATTCTACCTGTAGGTAAAAACAATGGCCCAAACAATATAGTTACTAAAGACAGTGGCAACATTATCAGGCTTTCTGAATGGACAGCCTTAATTTTTTTAAAATAGTTTATTGTCAAGTTGGTTTCCATATAACACNTTTATCTGATATGGACAGCTTTAATTGATATTCAAGCAAATAAGCAGAGCTAAAAGGCATAAGGGTAACAATATTATTAATCAAAACTGATGCTAATATCTTGTCAATAAAACTATATTGGTGTCTCTTGGAAGAAGTCAACATTTACAAAATATATAGAGAGCTGTAGCTCTTTAATATGTTCAGTTATTATAAAGTTATCATATTACAGTTTCAAAGATGATATGAACATTTCAATGTCAATTGTTAGAATATGTAAACTAAAATTATAGCCTTTGGCTTTCCAACATATTTTTAATTGTACTTTTTTCTAAATAAAAGAATTGATGATTGGGTTGTGGGAGGGGGCAATGGGCTAAATGGGTAAGGGGCATTAAGGAATCTACACCTTAAATCATTCTTGCACTATATGCTAACTTGGATGTTAATTTAAAAAAATAAATTAAAAAAAAGTAATTGATGATCTACTCAGACCATGATGTGGCCATACAAATAGCACAACTAGTTATGATCATGGTATAATCAGGCTTGTAATAAATGGGATTTTCCCCCCATTATATATGGGCAAAATTTTTAAATAAAAAAAGCTGAAGATAGTTACATTGTGCTTTTATATATCAACACTTTTCAATAGGAATCAACCCTTCATAAAGTCGGTTATCCAATTTAACATACATTATCTCATTCTTCTTAGTAATTATTTATTTCATGGGACACAATCCCTAGAATTCTCAATTACTAGAAACTCAAGATGTTTATCTTGTTAAATAGTTTGCTAATATAGAAGAATGATCTTTTTGTGTCATACTAAACAAAGGACAGTGGTAGCCAGGAAGCCTGGATAGTATGTAAAGCAGGCAATTAAGTAAGCAGGTATCATGGATGCAATAATAGTTGTCAGTACACAAGAGGAAGAGCCAGGTAAGAAAGTAAGTGAAGAGAAGCAGATGTAGCCTAATAAGTGAAAGGGCCCTAAAGGATTGAAGAAAAGTCTGGCCTAGAGAGTAAACTTCCGGGCAGAAGATAATACCCTTGTCTAATAGGAGGGAAGAATACCCAGATTAAGTGTGGGATTCTCAATGGGCAGATTGAAGAAACTCTGTGTTCAGCAATGGGATTTCGAAAGAGAAAAATTGTGGGCATAATTAAGACTAGGGGTGCCTGGGTGGCTCAGTGGTTAAGCAGCTGACTTCGGCTCAGGTCATGCTCTAGCACTTCATGAGTTCAAGCTCCCCATCAGGCTCTGTACTGACAGCTCAGAGCCTGAAGCCTACTTCAGATTCTGTTTCTCCCTAGCTCTCTGTCCCTTCCTTGCTCACTCTCCTTCTCTCTCTCTCTCTCTCAAAAATAAATAAACATTAAAAAAAACTCTTTTTAAAGGCTGGACACTGAGACCCCGCTGAAGAACACCCAAAGTCATCTTCCTTCAAAAGACCAGGTGTGCGAACCCCAGTGAAGTTCGGTGCTGCACAGACTAGCAGATGGAGAAAGTCTGGGGCTCAGTAGCAAAATATGTCAGTGAAAAGCAAACTGATGGCAGCCAAGGATACAAAACTGATGCAGGGCTCATCTGTATGCATGAGTGCTGTTGGGGAGGGCTTCCTTTTTGTCAGCATAATTTCTGAAATTCTTAGACAAACTTGTAAACTGGTTGGCCCCCACGAATGCAATACTATACTTCTAGCCAATATGGCCTCTGGAGGCATGAGCCAGTCCTAATGGAACCTAGCAAAGGAAAAGCCATACATCAAGAGTCTGGGGATTGGTTTATCCAAATCATACTGTGTTGGTGTCTCTTCTATTTTAAAAATACCCCTACTGAAAGTAAATGCTACATATGCAGATCAAAGGGAAAACTCCACTACACTAAACTCTTGATGTGTGTTGTACTTTTCACCTGCAAATTTAGTCTTTTGGATTATGATATTTGTAAGTAAAAACTTATACACAAAATGTAGTGTTGTTCCTATTCTTACTCTTACACTTTAGTCCAGCAATAACTCCAGAACATGGAGTGTTAGTGTTCTGAATGCTGCCATTACTTGGATATTTTCAGCAATGCCCTGTAGTTTCATGAAACGTTGCTCAGCATTCTTCACTTATGTTCACCTTTTAAAAAGAAAATAAAAACAAAAGAAATGCTTAGAGATATTTATGTTCTCTTAACTTAGAGACAAAGGAAACAATGTTAACCATGGGTGAGTCTAAAAAATACTAGAATGGCTAAGAATGAAACTCTCCTTCCATAAAAACTTTTAAGTAGAAAAATACCAGGCTATCTTGAATAACTTAGATGTTCTGTTTAAGGGCAAGCATATGGAAAACATAACTTTAACTTATTTTAATTTAGGGGGCACCTGAGTGGCTCAATCCAGTTAAGTTTCTGACTTTGGCTCAGGTCATGATCTCATGGTTAGTGGGTTTGAGCCCCATGTCGGGCTCTGTGCTGACAGCTCAGAGCCTGGAGCCTGCTTCAGATTCTGTGCCTCCCTCTCTCTCTGCTCTTCCCTCAGCCACTTCTGTCTCTCTCTCTTTCAAAAATAAAGTGAACATTAAAATTTTTTTGTAAACAAAAACATAAATTATAATAATTTTTAATTTTTCAAATGACAAATTAATGCATGTGCACTAAACTACAAATGTTACAAAGAATTCTAAAGTCACACTCCATTCATCACCCCAATCCAAATCAGCTCCCATGAGGTAAGCACTGATACCAGTTAAAAGTGTATTCTTCTAAACTATTTGTTATGCACTTATAAAGATATAAAGAATAAGTGTACAACTGCCTTTATACATATAATTAGTGCATTGGGATATATCAATTTTATTTTGCTTTTACATGAACAGAGAGGAGATACCCTTTAATTCTAGGATTACATAATTTCATTAATTGTCCTGAGAAAATAAAACACTTCCTTGGAACTATTAGCCCAGAGCTAGTATTGCATTTTGCTTCTGAAATAGCCTATTAGGAGGAGCATCCCTTGCCTAAAGAAGAAAAATCTGCTTCAGTAGCCCTATCATGTCCTTTGCAACCCTCTGACAAACAGCATATATTTAGCTTCAGGTTCATCGACAAACTACCAATGTCATTCGTACTCAGTATCCATTATAAAAACTTTCACCTGATGAACCTCAAAGCAAGTTTCCAGATCACATACCCTTTTGGTCCAGCAATCCACTTTATTCATCTTTTATCATCATTGCTTGTTAAATTTGCAACGCACACACGCACAAATATGCAGCTATGGAGAGAATTAAACCCTACACTGTTCTCCCCTTGGGGTGAAGGGAAGGAAAGAAAAACAGGAAAGTCAATATTCAATATTTGCTGTGGTTATTTAAGTATATATACACTTGTTATATATATATAAACCCATAGAGGATGGGTTTACAGAAACTTTAAAAAAGTGGGTCATTCACTGTAAGATGCACAGAGACTTAACTTTTTTCCAACTCTATTATTTGGGGCTGTTCGATTTAATGTTTGATATGAAATTAAGAGCTTTAAAGAAATGCTTGGAAACTATACGGAATGGCAGTATTTAGCAATCTTGTTTTCTTTACATAACATAACACACTAATGGACTACATTTTTCTTTGCTTTTTGCCATTAACTCTGAAAATAAGCAAGTTACTGTCCAAATCAGAGCCAAAAACACCACAGGGTTTCTGGCTGCAAAGGGACACTTCATGCATGAATGTGGGAAAGGAAAAAGTTGATAAACAGCCAGTTGGGAAGTGTGAAGAGATTATTTTTATTTCATGGTGTTTTCAGTGTGTAGTATCTCAGATGTTCAAAAATATATCACTGTGCCTGAGAGTTTACAATCCCCATAGCAGATATTATCCAATGTAGTGGATGTGAAACGCTTATAATGAGGATGCTCTCCCTCCATCTCTCCCTCTTGCCCTTCCTCTCTCTTTTCTCTAGTCCAAATCTAATAGGGTTAAAATGCAGCTTCACAGAAAGCAAGCATAGGCACACTGGAATTTTAATGAATGGGTCCATGAGATGCGATTCCCAAAAAAGTGAAACAGATGCTGTCCCTCTGCTGCTGTTCTCTCTTCCTGGTTATTTTTATTTCTTTGCCAGTCAAAAGAATCTGGTGCTTCGGGGTGATTTTCCTTTGCTAACCATCCTCTTTCCAACACTGAACACCGAAGTATTATGTTCAGACCTCAAGGTTTGCAATAATAGTGTTTGAACAAAATTAGGGGGAAAAAAACTTAACAAATTACAGTCTACATTTCACTGTTGATCCTGTAGAATTTTATATTTATCTATATCTATATATATAAATGCACACACACACATGTATACATACACATACAATAGGACTAGCCTGGGTCTCCAAAATGATAAAAATTAATTATCTGACCAAAGTGCTGACCTCCAATATCTTTGGAAGGTTTTGGTGTGTGATACACATTTTCTGTCTACATGAAACATTACCTTTGCTAGTCTTGCTCATTAGTTCATCCTTCTTATTGCCATTGCCTCTTTTTATTTTATTAATTATGATCTTGAATTTTTTATTATTATTTATAGTCTGTACTGGTTTTATAATATAAGAAACATTTAAAATTTAATAAAGCAAAATTATAATTGTCTTATTTAATCATTAAAGGTGTGTTGTTTGGGAGCATAAATGGGAAGTTAATTTGTTTTGCAGAATAAATGCCACAATAATGGAAAGACAAAAATATTCAAAATTCTCTTAATAAAGGACAGAGTGGAGAATATTTTCTTCTGATACCTTAGAATAAAGGAGAATGAAAATATAATCAATTGACCCTTGTATAATCATATAATTATATAATTATAAATATATGTATATATCTGCCTCCCTCAAAAAAGCTAAAAGCAAAGAAATTAGCACATGTGAACTCAAAAGTACTCACATCTATAGAATATATCTTCTGCTCATACATAATAAATCTGTTGAATGAGGGGCACCTGCGCAGCTCAGTCGGTTAAGCCTCTGACTCTTGATTTTGGCTCAAATCTTAATCTCACAGAGTTGTGAGATTAAGCCCCACATCTGACTCTACACTGAGCATGGAACCTGCTTAAGATTCTCTCTCACCATCTGCTCCTTTTGCCCACTCACACTTTCTCTCTGTCTCTCTCTCTCTCAAGTAAAAAATAAAGAAAGAAAGAATAAATTTGTTGAGTGAACATTCTAAAAGGCAGAGGATTAGAGTTTTGTGAAGTTAGGAAACAATTTGAAAACACTGTCTAATCAAAATAGGTAGTTAATCCGTGTGTTGCTCCTCTACATATCCCATGCCTGTTCATTAGTTGAAAACAACAAAACTCAGTATAAAACTTATTTCTTGGACCCTCCATCCAAAAGAAACCAAATTACAGAATTCCCAATTTAATTTTAGAAGCTAGTCCACCCTCTGTTTAAACTTCTGAAATAATATTGGTAAAACGGTCAAAAACACAGACTTCTATCTGTTAGCTTTCCAAAGATATGTGGTCCTTCTGTACTTATGCAACAAAGAGGTTTATTTCTAGTAAATAAATTATTTCCTAGAAAAAAATTATTTCATAAAGATAAAACTAATACTTTCACAAAAAGTAAAGAAAAAAACAGCGTGCTTATATTGTATGATAGTTTCTTTATGTATTAGCAGCTGCTCATCAAAACAAGGAAATAACATCGTTCTGAAGATATTAAAAGATTAACCTCTGGGGGCGCCTGGGTGGCTTAGTCAGTTAAGCGTCCGACTTTCGCTTAGGTCATGATTTCACGGTTCATGGGTTCAAGCCCCATGTCGGGCTCTGTGCTGACTGCCAGCTCAGAGCCTGGAGCCTGTTTCAGAGTCTGTGTCTCCCTCTCTCTCTGACCCTTCCCTGCTCACGCTGTCTCTCTCTCTCTCCTAGAAATAAATAAAACATTAAAATTTTTAAAAAAAGATTAACCTCTGAAGATAAGTGATGTTTGACAAGTACAAAGGAAAAAACATAGGGATGTTTCTTTTTCTAACTGTAAAGGTTGGTAAATAAATCTAAGAAATACAAGGGACTCAGTAGCACCGAGAGAAGTGTTGGATGCAGAGAAAATTCTTAACTAAAAATCTCCTGCCAAATTTCTTACTTTGTTTTATGAATAAATCTATTGATGGAATAGGCGGTTGGGTGTTAAGTCTTGAGTCTTCTTAGTTTAGAAATAACCAAAAAAACTATGCTCCCATTATGGGTTAGAAAATGACTTACATCTTTATACTTCAATCCTTTGAGGAAATGGTCTATACATAGATGGCCACCCTGAACTCCCTCTCCTGGGTAACCTCCATGAGAATACCTTTATGGCTGTCTTGCCTACAAAATTAACTCCATAGTTCCTCAAAAACTTTAAAATAGAATGATCATACAATCCACCAATTCTACTCCTAGGTATATAAACTACAAAAAAAAAGAAAGAAAGAAAAAACCCTGAAAATAGGTGTTCAAACAAAGACTTTTATAAAAATGTTCATAACAGCACTATTCAAAATAATCCAAAAGTAGAAACAGCCAAATGTCCATCCATAGATGAACAGACAATGGAATATAATGTACCCATGGAAAGTAGTGAAGTACTGATGCATGCTGCTACGTGGACAAACCCTGAAAACGTTATGTTAAGTCAAAGAAGTCAGACACAGAGGGCATATATTATACAATTTCACTTATATGGAATATCCAGAAAAGGCAAATGCATAGGGACAAAAAACAGTTTACTGCTTGCCAGGGGTCAAGTAGAATGGGGAATACTGACTGATTCCTTAATACGAATGAGCCTTCCTCTTGGGGTAATAAAAGTGTCTCCTAACCAGATAGTGTGGATGGCTGTACAACATTGTATACTATAAGACACTAAACTGTAAATGGTTAAAATGGTAAACTATATGTTACGTGAATTTTAGCTCGGTTAAAAAAAAAAAAACTAAACTAAACTAAATTCCAGTGTTTGTGATCTGGCCCAAAAACTCTTCAGGGGTGCCTGGCATAAGTGAGCTGGGCCCCTGGCAGCCAAGACTCCTCACAGCAGTATTGGAGAGGTCATTTTTAAGTTGGGTCAAGTTCCCACTTCAGTGCCTAAATAAACTTTCTTAAAATGTGGCCCAAAAGGCAAAAACCCTGTTATGTTGACTTTTATTAGTCATTTTAACAGTATGCATTTCAAGAGATGTAGATCTTGGATTTTTTTTTTTTTTTTTCAAATTCAAGACCTTCTACCTTTCAGCTCTTTGGCCATTAGATTAAAGAAATTTTTTCAGAGGATATGATGAATTGGCCTCCTTATAGGGTAACCATACATCCAGTTTCCTAAAAGACTTCTGAGTTATATCTATTAACTTAGTAATTAATGGTAGTGTCCCTACTGCTCTCAAACATGTCCCAGTCTGGATGATGCATTGAATGATCTCCCTACTTCACAGAGACCACAGTTAAGCTTCCCTGACTGATCTGTCCAACAAGAGTCTTTTTTTTGCGGCAGCTTTGATCCAGTTCTCTGGCAAGTTAGATGTGATTTGTCTTAATATATGCATTCTGTTTGCCAAGGCATACATAGCATGTTTGGACAATATGGTCTCATTTCATGATCTTTTGCTCTTATTTTTTCTTCATACCCTATGATACAGTTAATCATTTGTGGGAACCAAAATGTTAGGACTGATGCCACAGCAACACTTTCCTAAAAGATATACTTTCTAAAGTGGATTAGTTTTTTTTTAAAAAAAGGCTTAATATATTCACTTTGGTAGACCCTGATGTTACTATATGGTAGTATTGAGCTAACCTTGGTTGAAATTTCCCTCACAGCTACTTGATAGGATCAAGTGCTCTAGATAATTTCATAGTTATCTCCCTATGCTTATGAACACCCCTCTAGGTAAAAATTAGTCATCCTTTTTTTTTCTTTTTTAAACTATGCATAGTCTCAGAACCTATGTCCATATGAGATTAGATCAGAGAAGTAGGTAGGCTGAGAAGACTGACAGGAGCTGAGAGATTTTGAAATCAGATTACCAATGAGCATATTAAATTTGATGCATCCTTTTAAACAATGCTGTTTGCTTCTTATATCTAGAAATGTAGTGGCATAGTGATTATATATTTCAATATTTGCTGTCAAGATCACCCTAAACAAAAATTAATCAGGCAGTGTTTTAGTTGGATTCCTTTGAATACAAGAGAGATTGGCATAGGCCATCATAAGAAAAGCAAAGTTAATTATGAGATTACCCACAGCCTTGAAGAATAAGTTGCTTTTTATCTCTGTAAGCTACGTAAAAACTTTGGTTTCATTATGGTCCACTCTGGTGCCAGCTTCACACCAGAGCATCCTTTCAGCTCTAGCTCTTACTTCTTTCCATTAATTTAGTTCAAATAACTAAAAGGGAGTATCTAATTGGTCTGACTCACCTTGCTGTATTAGGCCATAGCACAGGTCACTGGCTCCTCTACAAAACAGCTGCCCCTATTTCAGATTCATTACCCTCTTACCATCCCCTCAAGCAAGATAAACTGTTCTGGCCAAAGAAGAAAGGCTCAGTCATGTAGTATAGTTAAAATCCCCCCACCTTCCTGCCAGCAGGGGTTTTAAGTGAGGCAGTCAGTTTCCCTCAGAATGGGAGATTCTATATGCCCAACGGGGGCAATTTTTCTCTTGTGTTTTCTTCTCATTCTTTCCAACTCCTCTTAGTGAAAAGCTAGCTCTGGAAAAATGCTTTAACTCCATTCTGTTCAACCTACCGTGGACCCATTCTCATTAACTCTTACACTTAGATATCAAAAATTTCCAGTATCAATTGTTAATGACACCCTGATGCTACTCTCAAGAGATTACTTTTAAATTAGCAACTCCTCACAGCTAAGAACCTCTCTGCGCTACTAGAGAAATATTTAGAAACAAGAACTCCTGCCAAGCACCTTCCGAGCCCCCATTATATCATATTTCTGTCCATGTACTTGACCAGCTCAGAATTTTCTTGCTTTTCCATTTAATTCAAAATACAGTCAAAACATATTTTGCTTTATGTTTATAATTCTGTAACTGTTTCAAAGCACAAATATTCATACAATGAGGCAAGTCTTATTTTTTAAGTATTCTTCAATTATAAATATAAGATGTATTTGAAAGTCCTTTCTTTCAAATGAAATGAAAGAATCAAATCAAATGAAAGAAATGAAGAGCAGCCACCAATGGATTAAACATGCTGTGTATCTGTGGTCTTTGCTGCACAGTCTGCAAAGCCGTTTCTGTGAAGTTTTTAAAAACTGAAAAATATTTACTAAGCGACTACCTGGCATAATACAGTAGTGCAAAGTAATTGATTTCTTTTATAAAAACTATCTCCCTGCCCTTGAAAAACCTATATTCAGTTCACAGGCTCCTCAACATTCCCACTTTTGCTCAGTTTCTCAAGTTGTCTAAATGAAAAACTCATTCAGAGACCTGGGAAAAGAGCAAGTAGACAGCCCTAGAAAGCTTCTCTGGGCAGAAAAAAATCCCACGGGGGGACCTGGGTGGCTCAGTCAGTTAGGCATTCGACTCCTGATTTCAGCTCAGGTCAAGATCTCATGGTTTGTGGGATCCATTCCCCCCACCCCAACCCCACCCCCTCGTAGGGCTCTGTGCTGACAGCGCGGAGCTTTCTTGGGATTCTCTCTCCCTCTCTCTCTCTCTGCATCTCTCTCTATCAAAATAAATTAAATAAACTGAAAAAAATTCCATGAAATTTAATGTCTTAAGAAAATATCTTTCTTGGGGCGCCTGGGTGGCTCAGCCGGTTAAGCGACCGACTTCGGCTCAGGTCATGATCTCACAGTTGGTGGGTTCGAGCCCAACGGGCTCTGTGCTGACTGTCAGTCAGCTCAGAGCCTGGAGCCTGTTTCAGATTCTTTATCTCCCTCTCTCTCTGTCCCTCCCCAGCTCATGCTGTCAGTCTCTCTCTCTCTCTCTCTCTCACTCTCAGAAATAAATAAATCATTAAAAATTTTTTTTTAAAAAGAGAATAAATCTTTCTTATCTCTCTGGTCCCCTAAGCAAATCTATTGAATTTTCCTTCTTGTCTGTGTAAGGGACCACACCGGCAGTCAGAGTTCAGAAGAGTGGCATGTAGGGACGGCTGGGTGGCTCAGTCAGTTAAGCATCCGACTTCAGCTCAGGTCAAGATCTTACAGTTTGCGGGTTTGAGCCCCACATCGGGCTCTGTGCTGACGGCTCAGAGCCTGTTTCAGATTCTGTGTCTCCCTTTCTCTCTGCCCCTTCCCCACTCATTCTCGGTCTCTCAAAATTGAATAAATGTTTTAAAAAATTTAAAAAAAAAAAGAGTGTCATGTACTAAGCAGAGGGACGCATCCAGAGCAAGGGCAGAAAATAAAGACACACCTATCTTTAAGGGGTTGTGTGTTTGGGAAAATTTTTGTTCTTTCTGTTTTCCTAGGAAACATCATTTTGGAAAGTGAAGGTATGACAAATGGAGAGAAGGCAGATACCAGATGAGGGAAAGAGAGGGGAAGTAGATAAAGAGGCTGGCATTTCAGTATGTGACGATTTTCCCTTTTCTAGGAAGTTAAAAAAGAAAAGTCTCCTCAAGGAAATTTAACACTTTCATACTATGATTAATATATTAACACTTTAAAAAAAACAGTGATATAAACTCTAGCTAATTCTGTGTTGAAGATACTGAATTCAGGCACAAATCATGCAAACAGTCCTCAAGCTTACAATGAAATACACTCCCGGAAGAGGAGCTATCAATAATATGATGCTACTAGATCTAGCTTTTTCAATAGAAGTAATGTCATAAGTGTGTGGAGGGAGGTAAATCCCTGGCTAAAGCTTGACATTAAACATTTTACAGACTAGGCAGCAAAAAGCTATTTAATCTCCCTAGCATAATGTTTGCTTCAAAGTGGTACAGATTAAAACCTTCTAAACTATACTGAAATTGAACCGCACTCAGTTTTGAATCCCAGCTCTATCATTATCTAGCTATGTCACTTCAGTAAGTTACCCTGAGACAGGGAAACTAAAGGGACCCCATGAAAACCTTTTTTTCCCTCCTTTTCCTGCTTCTATTTTTGCTAGGACCTTGACCTCCACCTTACACACATGCCTTATAAAACAGATAATAACATGTGTCCTCCATGGAAAGGTCAATGAGTTTTTCCAGTCTTCCAACACAGTCAATAACATCTATCATGGAGGACACATGAGCATTCTTGTCCGTCTTTTGACCAGTTTCTAGATGCCTGAGTGGACACGTACACCAGACCACAATCCTTAGTAAAACCCCAGTCCCCAAGCAAGGACAAGGCTCACTCACCTTTCTTTCTGAGTCTCCCATGGAGACTTCTGAGTCTTTCTTTCTGCGTCATCCCAGGGACGCTCTGTCCATATCTGCACTCTCTGCATATCTTCCATCTGCTCTCACTTCCTCTTGGCTTCACTTTGATTTCTATCCTGCTCAAAGCCAAGGACCCTCTTGACTGGTCCTGTGGAACTCTCTCTGGGTCCCCAGACCCTGCCTGCCTGCCTCAGTCCTCTCAGACCCAGTTTCCTCTTCTATAAAATTAGATTATAAAGATATCTATCTCATAAAGTATGAATTTGTGATAAAACAAGCAATATGTATTTTGGTCTTCATTCCCTGGCTCCCCACCAGAGCTCCTAAAACCTTCACAATTTACTAAGTGAAAAAGGTGTGAGGGGTATCTTTTGTTGTAATATTTGGTTTTTGTCCCTGGCTCCTGATATAGCTCTAGAGTGATAGAGGTGAGAGGAGAATCTTTTGTTATTTATAATAAAACCTTTTCAACCACACCTGAGTTTATGTTAATGAAGCGACTTTGGAAAGCCCCTAAGAATGGGAAGGCTTGTTGCCAGGGGAACCAACAATGTGATGAGAGGTTGGCACTTTCAGCCCCATCCCCCCAGCAACCCAGTGAAGGAGAGGGGATGGAAGTTAAGTTAATCACTAATTGCTGAGGATTTAATCAGTTTATTTATCTAGTAAAGCCTTTGTAAAAACTCTGACCCAAGGGGCTCAGAGAGCTTCCAGGTTCAAGGTGAGGGGAGGGTGACCCACCCAGAGAAGTCATAGAAGCTCCACACCATTTCCCACATATATTGTCTTATGCATCGCTACCATCTGTCTGTTCCTGAGTTGTATTTTTCACAATAAAACAGTAACAGTAAGCAAAGCCCTTTCCAGAGTTCTGTGAGCCGTTCTAGCAAATTATCAAACCCAGAGAAGGGGTTGCAGAATCCCTGATTTATAGCAAGTCACTCAGAACTACAGGTGACAACCTGGGACATCCAATTGGTGTCTGAAGTGGGGAGCACTCTTCTGGGACTGAGCCCTTAACCTGTAGGTTCTTCACTAATTCCAGTCAGGGTCAGAATTGGGTTATATTGTAGGACTCCCAGCTGGCATCCTCCAAGAAATGGAGAATTGCGTGGTTTATAAAAGTTCACGCATTTGGTGTCAGAAGTACTATGAAAATAGAGAAAAGGAGTTTTCCTTGTATATGGTGTTCAAAAAAACACAAAACACAACGGGTCCAAAATAGAGTCACTTTTCCTAAGCCCTACTACAGCAAAATAGGTCTTAAAACCTAACCTAATTGCAGTTTCAACCTCTCCCAAAGACTAGAATTTTAAACGTATCAGTCTGGAATTTACTGATCAATCTTAAAGAGGTAATCAGCCCAATAGACCCCGGTCCACTCCCCTTCCCCAGAGGAAGGTGAGCTTGCCTGAAATAATACTATCTTTTGTTTATGACTTCCTTGTCCCTGCCCCCTTCTGCCTATAAAAGCTTTCTATTTTCTACAGCTCCTCAGAGCTCCTTTCTGCTTGTTAGATGGGACGAAACCCAATTGTGGAGTAAAGCCAATTAGATCTTCAAATTTAGTCAGTTGAATTTTTGGTCTTTAGCAAGGGTATTGTAAGATTTAATTAAATAAGCTATATAAAGCACTTAGAAATGCCTAACCAATACTATGCATTCAATAAAGGTTAGTTGTAATTATTATCTATGTACACATAATAAACATGTTCCTCTATTGTCACTCATCCTGTAAAGTGGACTAGTTCATCAAAACACCATGTAGCCCATATGCCCTAGACAAAAATACTAGCCAACTGTGTCATAGAGCACCCACTATATTTATTTCTGATATTATTTTGATTTAGTCAGTTCACCTGGCTTGAATCATACCTCTGGCTTCCAACAGCCTCTTTGTGCCCTCATTTGTTCTAGCCCCTATCTTCATCCCCAACACCTCATCGAGACCTGCTAGAGCCAGCTATGCTACCTGCACCAACCTTCCCCGGTCAGTGAAAAGATTTAGATCATTGTAATTAATCGTGTAAAGTTATATGTAAATAATGCAGTATAAATGTATAAAACATTTTCCTTAATTTAGTTGAATCTTGATTCTTCCCCTACTTCTATCCCATCAAAAACTGCTCTTCCTAAGAACTCCTCATTTCAGTAAAGAGTGATCCCCAAGATCCCCAAAATTCTAGGTGTCAAATCCTCTCTTTTTCCACTCCCTAAAGTCAATTCATCGGCAAGTTCTACCACCATAATTGTAAAGTACATTCTGAATCTTTCCCCTTTTGTTTATATTATTAGCATCTTTGTTCATTGGAGAGTCGGCATCAGTATCATCTGGGAACTTGTTCAACAGTTCTTAGGCCCCATCCCAGAAATACTGACTCAGACACCTGGTGGAGGGAAGGAGAGGAATCAGAGGTGAATGTGACAAACACTCTGGCCTGCAAACCACTGCTCCCATCAAAACCACTGCCAGCTCCCAGTGTCTGTGTGTAGCAATATCAAAGCAGCATTATAGGAGTCTCTACTCTTGCTCCCCTACCATCCATTTTCCTCTCAGCAACAGAAATAGTATTTTTATTTTTACTTGAAATCTTCCAGTGACTCTCCATGTCCATTAAACTAAAATTGTTTTCCTTGCTCTGGCTTACAAATCCCTACATGACCTAGCTACATGCGTCTTCTCCAATCACATTGCTCTCCATCTTTTATGCTCTACCAACACTGGTCTTTCTCTTTCCATAATTTAAACACACCATGCTGGGCATTTGTAAAAATTTGCTCCTTTGCTGGTCTCATCCTTATCATTCAGGTCTCAGCTTCAACGTTTTCTCCTCAGAAAGGTCTTCACACTATGGGAAGCTTCTGGTGTCCAATAATTAGTTATTCACAGATAACCAACATTCATTCTCTACATGTCACTTACTGTGACCTCAGAGCTTTCTTATTTGCTATTTTTACAGTTTATTATCTTTCTTCTACTAGATGGCCTGAGAGGAATGATTTGTCCATTATATTCGCCTTTGTTGATTCAGAAACCAGAATAATCATGGGCTTACAGCAAATGTTTAATAAATATTGATTGAAATAATTAATTAAGTGTAACAAAGCAGCAGAGGAAGAAATACTTGCATCAGTATCAGGAAATTTGGAAAATCTTTGAGAAGATTGTGTCAAGTGACTCTAAAAGGAGACAGAGGAGGACAATGGATCAAAACTAAAGCTGAAGTCAGATCTAACAGGACTCAAGTCCCAACTCTGCCCCTCACAAGGTACAGGACCTGGAGCAAATTTCTATCTTTTTTCTTTTTTCTTTTTTTTCTTTAACAAATAGTTTATTGTCAAATTAGTTTCCACATAACACTNTGCCATCTTCCCCCCAATTCCGACACTTGTATTTTTCAAAATCACTCAGGTTCGTTGTGTTTCCTTACACCACACAGGGAACACAAAGCCCACAGAAACATTTCTCAAAATCCCTACTTATCTGTGTCCTACTCTTGTTACTTCCTGCAGCTTCTCTTGCACTCTTTCACTTCCAAACTCCCCCAGCCCCCAGCCCTGGACTAAGACTCTGCACATCTCTCCTTCTCTCTCTTTTTTTTTAACCTTTTCAGTATCATCCTCCCAGGGTTGTCATTGGGAATAACTCAAATAATATAACAGGAAACTTAACACATGGTAAATACACTGTAATTATAATTTGGAAATTTACAGCAGATTTGGAGTTCTTTGAAAAATATGTTATATATTATATATGATAATAGAAATGTTAATCAAAATGAAATAAAAGAAAAATTCACCTATAATCTTGTTACCTCAAAAAACAGTTTCATCTTGTCATTTCCCTTTTATATACATAGAATATTTTTACATAATAAAAATCCTAAAGTAGATTCAGTTTTGTAATTTTTTGACTTTTTGAAAACTCAATTCAGAGATGTCTCTTTTTCCATCTCGTTTTTAAATTTCCATCAAGCAGGCAGAGAGAAGCAATCAAGTTTCTGGCTTCCCTGTCTTTGAAGCTGAAAGCTTTACTACCTTCTTGAACTGCAATCTCTACTTTAGCGATTTCATCTTGCACTCTGATATTATGAATGTCATGTCTTTATAATGCATGAAACAACTTTTATTTGCACTAAAATCCCCAGCCTTTGATCATTTCCCATCCTTTTGTCTCAAAAATAACTGCTCCAGGTTTTGACTAGAAGAGTGGTCAACTCAAAGGCATACATCTCTGTGTTTGATCATGAATCTACAAAATTAAAAGGCTTTGTTTTCATTGGAGGAGTGCTAGTAGCAGGGAGAGGAATGAATTCTGAAGGCAGATGGAAGGTGGAAGTCACAGTGGCATGATGACTATTGTTGAAGAGAAAGCCCGAGTACCATAATTTTTTGAGTACTCGTGGTCACTCTAAGCAACGGGAAGGAACACCATAAGTGTAGTGAGAAGATCATTGTAAACTGATGAATTTTCAAAAGTAAACAGAGGAAAGTGAAAGTCTCTAAATTCAGTCTGTCTAAACAATATTAATCAAATGGCTACTATATGCCATGCAACGTGTTAAGTGCTGGGGGGATCACGATGATCAAAAAATAAATAAATACATAAAACTGAAACCTAAGTATGGTTCCTATCCCCAAAATGTATAATCTTGTGTAAGAAACACCAATAAGCCAAATAAACACTCAAGAAAACATAAATTTGTAACTGAGATTACTGTTGGGAAAAAAACACATGTAGTGTTATAAGGTCATGAAATAATTGTATCTCAGCTAGATTTGGGAATAAGGAAGGCCTTTCTGAGCAGGAAGCATTTCAGCTAGATCTGAAAGTAGATGTTAACTGGATAATTGCTTTTGACTTGGGAGTAGGAGGGAATGGGTGTGCAGAACATTCCAGAGAGAGAACAGCATACACAATGGCCCTGAGTTAGGAAGAACAAAGCATATTAATGGAACTGATAGAAAATCAATACTATTATGACCAAAGCTGTTCAGAAGGTCAGCTGAAACATGCTGCCAGTCAAGGTTGGATGTATCTGCATTGGTAATGGGGTTCTAACTCACAAAGTCTGTTGTAGGGATCAAATAAATTAAATGAGAACATCCTGGTAAAGGTATAGTGTTTGGCACAAAATAAAGTGCCTCGTAAGTGCTCTCATTTGGCATTACCATGTCCACTGTTTATACGTTAATTATTTTCCATCATTTCTGCCACTGTATCTGGTCAGCTCAGGCTGCTATTGTCCCTCACATGGACTCCCTACAATAGCTCCACTCTCCACACTGAAACCTCCGCTTCCCACATGAAAGCATTTAAGGACTCCACCTCTGGTTAGTTGTATATAATGTTGGTTTGGTATATTGTATATTGCATATGAAGATGATAAGATTAAAAGCCAGAGTTATTTATACTGGCCAAAATATACATAAAATACAATGTCATTATTACCTGAGAGAGCAGTACAGAGAGTTTAAATAATATAAATTTAAAATATAAGATAGAATTAAAATACTATTCAGAGTAATTATCATTTTAACTAAGAGTCACATGTCGGTACAAGCTGTAAAAATCAAAAGCTCAGATAGGGTAGCTAGGTAGATAGACAGGGTAGGGAAGACAAGACCACACCTGCTGGGTCGAAGACCAAGAGAGAGATGAGAACCCTAACTTGAGTCTCTGGCCACTTCACAGTAATACCAGCCTTCAGGAACATCTCTCCAAAACGAAGTTCCAAGAGAGTCACAGTCTCTGCTCCTGCCAACTAATCCAAAACCCTAGCCCAAGTGTCTCCCACTCTTTCTGACCCAGGATTTTAACTTCCTGTTCAACAGGATAAGAGATGAGAGTGGGAGGAGACCGAAAAGCAATCAAATGACTGCTTAAAGATCTCCCAATCCTCTTCTTCCTTTACTTTCAAATTACTTCCCGCTAGCCGGCAGGTAAATACCTACTATAACAACAGAACCTACACAGAGGACTCTTCAAACCCAAGAGACGTACAAAGGCCCCTGAGTGGTTCAGTAGGTTGAGCATCTAACTCTTCAACTCAAGTTATGATCCCAGAGTCATGGGATTGATCCCTGTGTCAATCAACACACTGAGCATGGAGCCTGCTTAAGATTCTCTCTCCAGCTCACTCTCTTCTCTCTCTCTAAAATAAAACAAACAAACAGAAAACAAGATAAGTACCAATATAAGGGAGTATTTTCTTGATCCAAAACCCTACTGCAGATTCACCATTGCATCAAGATAAAACCCTAACCTCTCAGCACTCCGTGTAGGGCCTCTATGATCTGTGTCCTCTGGTGCCTCCAACTTTACCTTTCATTACAGCTCCATTCACTGAACTCTAAACAGTCTTTTTTTTTTTTTTTTTTTTCTAGGAGAGAGAGAGAGACAGACAGCGTGAGCAGGGGAGGGTCAGAGAGAGAGGGAGTCACAGACTCTGAAACAGGCTCCAGGCTCTGAGCTGGCAGTCAGCACAGAGCCCGACGCGGGGCTCGAACCCACGAACCGCGAGATCATGACCTAAGCGAAAGTCGGACGCTTAACCGACTAAGCCACCCAGGCGCCCCCCCCCCATTTTTTTTAATGTTTATTTATTTTTAAGAGAGAGAGAGAGAGCACGAGCAGGGGAGGGGTAGAGAGAGAATCTGAATCAAGCTCCAGGCTCTAAGCTGTCAGCACCGAGCCTGACACAGGGCTCGAACTCTCAAGCCATGAGATAGTGACTTGAGCTGAAGTCAGACACTTAACCGACTGAGCCACCCAAATGCTCCTTAACTCCAAACAATCTTAACCATAGGTTTTGAAGTTTCTTCTGTGGACAACACTCCAGCTCACCTTTGGTCTTGGTGCATGTGTGCTGCTCTCTTTGCCTAGAATTTGTTCTCTCCTTCTCACAACTCCTCCAGCATTCTAATTAGAAATCACCTTCTACAAGAAGTGCATCCTAGATGCCATATTCTGAGTTTTGTATCCCACCTAAATGCTCCACATAAAAAAAAAAAAACCTTTTCTATGCTTATCATGATGCACCCATTGCCCATGTAAATTTTGCCCCAACTAAATTGTCACCTCCACAAAGGAGAGAAAACGGTGTCCTCATTCATTTATTTTTCCATTCATACACCACAGTGAGGGCTTTCTTTATAGCACTGAATAAAGTCCCTGTCTTCAAGGGATTTATTTATTTGTTTGTTTGTTTATATGACATTATATACCTCATTTAGCTTGTCTTTCTAACATGCAGCAGAGAACCTAGTATATGGTAAACACTCAATAAATAGGTGAGGAGGAGAGTTTGGGTGGATAGCAGCTGTTCCATCATGGTTATTGACTGGGAAACCTCTAAGCATAAGAGTTGAGAACAATTTACTCTGTTTGCATTACTTGATTATCTGCTTACTGAAAAGTACATTCGGTATAGAGAATTTGAAAAATAAGTATTAAAAACCATGAAGAAGCAAGTAGAAAAACAGCTGAAATTCACATGAAGCCTTTATTAATATTTTGATATATTTCTTTACAATATGATTCTTCTGTGCTTATGTTTGGGTATGAATACTTTTTTAAAAATATTCTTATTTATTTCTAGGAGAGAGAGAGAGAGACAGCATGAGCAGGGGAGGGTCAGAGAGAGAGGGAGACACAGACTCTGAAGTAGGCTCCAGGCTCTGAGTTGGCAGTCAGCACAGAGCCAGACATGGGGCTCGAACCCACGAACTGCGAGATCACGACCTAAGCGAAAGTCGGACGCTTAACCGACCAAGCCACCCAGGCGCCCCTGAGTATGAATACTTTTAACAGCTTTATTGATATATTCATATACTATTGAGTTTACCCTTTTAAAATATACAGTAAATGTTTCTTAGTAAGTTCACAGTGTCATGCCACCATCACCACAATCACTTTTAGAAAGTTTTCTTCCTCCCCCAAATTAACCCCTATATCATTTACTTAAGAGCCACTCCCTAGTCATTCCAGTGGTCCACCCCCCAGCCCAGGCAACCACTCCACTACTTTCTGAATCTACAGATTTGCCTATTCTGGGCATTTCATATAAACAGAATCTTACAATATGCAGTTTGTATGACTTACTTTTCACTTAGTATAAGATTTTCAAAGTTTATCCATAGTACAGTGCATACCAATACTTCATTCCTTTTTATAGTTGAAAAGTACCTCATTGTATAGATATACCATATTTCATTTATCCATCAATTAATGGACACTTGGGTTTTTTTCTACTTTTTGGCAATTAGGAATAATGCTGCTATTAATATTTATGTACAAGTTTTGTGTGGATATATGTTTCCACTCCTCTGGGATTTATACTAGGGAGTAGAGTTGCTAGTCTATATGCTAACACCATGGTTAACATTTTGAACAATTGCTGAACTGTTCTCAAAATGGCTACACTATTTTACACTCCCTCCAGCAACGTATGAGGGTTTCAATTGCTTCTATACTTTCTAAGTTAAGAACTTGGTGCATATGAAATTGTGCCTCGAAGGGTTAATAAGGTTAAACTGTCACCAGGAAGACCCCCACAGACCCCATTCTTCTTCACAGGAATGTTAACCTTATCTTTTAGAGTCAAACAATGGGAAGAGCTCCCACTGGCTTAGACCAGTTTGAGCTTAACCACTGACTCAATCCTGAGCAGATGGACCATGAAGTGTCCCACAGTTACCTCTGCCTCATTATAATGTTAAAATCTCTACCTAAATTGAAGCATGAGCTTCATTTACATAACATGGATACATGTATAGGTGTGTTTCCTAAGTACCCACCGCTACATGTGATGACAAAACTCCCCTTTCTGAATATTCATCCTAACCCTAACGAACAGAAGCCCCCTTACCCCGCTCAGGGAGTCAAAGCTTTAGAAGTTGTTTCTCGTGATCTCTATTTGCTGCAAATAGTTTACAAACTACAGAAGTGCTTTTCTCTTTAAAAGAATTTCTTTTAATGGCTTACTAGTCTGTTCAGGCTGCCATAGCAAAATACTATGGATTGGGATGCTTAAACAACAGAAATTTATTTTCTCAGTTCTATAGGTTAAAAAGTGTAGGATCAAGGTTCTGGCAAGGTTGGATTTCTGGTAATAACTCTTTTCCTGGTTTGCAAATGGCCACCTTTCTGCTTTATCCTCAAATGACCTTTCCTCAGAACACATGGGAAAAAACAGAGAGACATCTGGTCTCTGTTTCTCTTCTAGAAGTACACCAGTCCTATCAGATTAGGGCCCCACCATTATGACCTTTTTTTAACCTTTATTACCTCCTTATAAGGCCCTATCTTCAAATACAGTCACATTGGTTGCTGGGCTTCAATATATGAATTTCAGGGGGATACAATTCAGTCCATAGCAATGACTAAACAATAGTCTGAAAAATTCTATATGAGAATAATGCTCCAGGAGCAACATACTAAAGTTAAGAAACTTTTTCCTTAAAATATATTATTTTCAAATTTCCTTTAAAATTCATTTTGTTGTGTTAGCTACATACCCTTCACGTCCAAGTGTGGGTAAAAGTGTCTTTCTGAAATTTCTCACCTGCATCTACTTGCAATCTGGAAGAACAGACTTCACACTCTTTCAAAAGATATTTAAATTTTCTGTGTAGCTCAACTGTTGTTGTCTCTAACTCCATTTCTATGCTAAAGAAAATGATGCCTTTTACACCATTGAGAGCCTGAATAATCTTGAAAGTTTTCATATGAACTGATGGAGGAAAAGAGGCCATCCTAGAGTTAGCCTTATTGGAAGCTTCTACTAAGCAAAAAACTTTAGAATTCCAAAGAAAACTAATTGGAACCCTGAAGCAGATGGGAAAAGCAGAAATTTCAGAACACCTTTGTGACCTCATTACAGGCATAATGAAGGAGGCAACGATGGAGTTAATTAGAAAAGAGGCAAGAAAAAGATTAAATGAGAGTACAAAAACAACAAAATGTAACTCACAGAAAGGGAAGCGTTTAGCAAGAAATAGAATATGCTGATCTCTGCAAAACTATTCAGAACCAAAGAAGATGGGAGCTAGAATCAAACAAAAGGAATATAAACCAAGTGGCCACTGAGGATGAAAAGTCTGTAGAAAACACAAAAAGCAGGCACCTGGGAAGCAACTAGCAGGTATCTGCATCAAGCAAAAAATATAGCCCTAGTAGCCAGGGGAATTTAGCTGGTTATACAAGAGGAGTCATTCTTAGTTGGGCAGCACTAATTGTGTACCTATGTAGGTGATGAATAAAACTCATGGGTTTCTTAGTAGCCACAAATAGACATTAGTCCAAATTTGTCCTTCGTCACCTAAGACCATCTTAAACTGTTAACATCTTTACCAATTTCCACTACGTGTAGAGACTGAAAATGACCTCTAAAGATCAATGATAATTTTCACAAGCAGTATATGTCCAGATATAGTCTGTAGACAGTAAATTTTAAAATCTGTTAATAAAATGTCATTGTACACATGCACTTTGTCCATCTATGTTGTTTTGACAAGAAGAAGACAGTGTCATAAGCCCAATTTCACTGTGAAAGTTTCTGATAGATGAAAAGTACCATTCTTTTTAAGTTTACTTATTTATTTTGAGAGAGAGAGAGCATGAATGGGAGAGGGGCAGAGAGAGAGGAAGAGAGAGACTCCCAAGCAGGCTCTGAATGATCAGGGCAGAGCCTGACATAGGCCTCAGTCCCATGAACAGCAAGATCATGATCTGAGCCCAAATTCTGAGTTGGACACTCAACCAACTGAGCCACCTAGGTGCTCCCCCCCAACTTTTTTTTAATAGCCTTACTTTTTTATTTTTTGAGAGAGAGAACACATGCAAGTAGGGGAGGGTCAGACCTAGAGGAGAGAGAGACAGAGAGAGAGAGAAAGGGAGAGAATCCCAAGCAGGCTCTACACTCCATGCCAAACCCGACACAGGGCTCCATCCCACAATTCTGTAATCATGACCTGAGCCAAAATCAGGAGTCAGATGTTCAACCAACTGAGCCACCCAGGCACCCCAAGAGTACCATGCTTTCTGATCCAAATATAGCCATGCTACTTGTATAGACCGGTGGTTTAGATTGTGAGGAATAAGTAGAGAAGGGATCAGGAAATTATTCAGTTTATACAAGACAAATTCTGGCAAGTTCAGCCCAAAATCTTGTTTCTGAATTATATAGATGAGCTAGTAACAATGAGTACAGAGATGAGACATTTTCTACATAATTTCTTTATTTATATTTAAAATAATCCATGTCTGTATGATGTGATTAAATTGAACATGAAACCATAAAATATGACTTGCTATGATTCACCTTAATACCACAATGGTGATAAATTTAAGGCTCCAGGGACTTACTCATGCACTGCACCGGGAATGTCACTGAACAGGCATCAAGTTGGACTGACCAGTCATTTTTGCTATAGTCACACAGCTCTGTGTATCAAGAATGTAAGATTTCTTCTAGCTCAAGATTGATACATGAGTAATGTAGGAGGTACATTTCTCACGTGTACCACATCTTTAAACCTCTCACAGAAACCTTACATTGTAAAGATACATGAAAAGTTAATGTCTCAAACATCCTTTACAGTGTAAAGGAAGAAATGAAAATTTGAAATATAAACAGAGGGAAGGGTCAGATTATTTTGAATATGACTTTTGGAGAGTTTATAGCACCTGAGAGAAAGATAGAACTTACTTAAGAATGTATACCATGACAGCCTGTATCACTTAACTCCATCATGACAATTATTTCCTAGCAATTAGTCTCTCCTAGAAAGTCAGAACCTCATTTTATCTAGTCCACTAATGTCTTTAATCACTCCACCTCAAACCTTTCCAATTATCTGCATCGCCAATTCCAAAGCCTCAAATTCCTAACTGTTGTCTTCTTCTTCTGTTCTGAGATTAGATCATTTCTAAAAGAAGTCACATAGCAATATACATTGGCTTCTACAAACTCCTACCATGTATTTTTTTCCCTCAATTGCCTTTAACATGCAAGATTTCCACCATTGAAGAAACAACAGGAGCTGTTCTCATGTCAGCTCTGAAGTTGTTCCTGGAATTGTTTTGTTTTGTTTTTTAATAACTTCACCCCAGCCTTTTTAAAGATGATTGTATTTGTTAATAATCTTGACTCTTTATATAGATTCCTCTCTTGACTGGCCACTTGGATTTGAGCCAGGTTTTGAATAGTAGTTATTTGTACTTGGCTTTCCTTTTTTACAAGGTGCATTCACTGCAAAATACACTAGTTAATCTTTGATGATAGGTCTCAGTCACCCTTGATTCCTACACACAAAGATACCATTGCAGACAGTGATTGGTATCCTGTCCCCATAATCCACCCAAAAGTTCCTAACTAACCTGGTGCTCCTTCTTCTTGGCTGCTTCCAGGTGGAGATCAATTCCAAAACGTTTTCCACCTTATTCAGGCCTCAACACTATTTGATAATCCTTTTCCAATTCCTGGTTTAATTGTATCATGTTTCCTCCTGTGTTCTTCCCAGCTTCTACCATTCTCCAGAAGGCTGCCAACCACTCTACTCCTTTGCAAGAGACATCCTACTCTATTAATCAGTCCAAAGTCTTTCAATATTATTAAACAAAAATATTCAACAATATTAAGGTGCTCACCTTCTTAACATCGTAAGGGCAAGAATCACTTTCTCAAAAACTGAGTTTGGAAATGCCCTGAGTTTGGAATGGCCATCTATAGCCCTAACTCTTGAGGCTGCTTGCAGGATCCTTACAAGTATGGCAGAAGCAAGATGGTCTCCAAACATAAATGCCCTCAACTGGAGTTCTGCTGGCTAAATTGGTTTTGTTTGAAACAGGTTGGAAAACTTAATAAAGGAATGGGTATAAAATGTCAAAGGCACAAATGAAGAAAAAAGGCTACTAATATCAAACTGTGCTCATGAGGATCTTGGAAAATATTTAAAAAACTCATCAATCAAGGTGTAAAAGGTAACATCAGTCTCTAGGAAGTTTCAGAGTACACAAAACGAGCAGTAGTAGGTAGAACTGCATATACCAGAATGATCACGCACATAGAGCAGGGTGGGAGTAAAGGCATGTCTGCCTTAGACGGACCTGAGCTGTAGATGACAGTGATGCAGGGTGGTGACAAGGGTAGAATGAATCACATTGACTAAGCCAAGAACCAAGTGCCAAGTCCTCTACTCTCACAGCAGAGTGAGGAGAGGAAATAAGACCACATTATTAAAAGGGCACCTAGCTGGTTCAGTCGACTAAGTGCCTGACTCTTGATTTTGGCCCAGGTCAGTGATCTCACAGTTTGTGAGATCGAGCCCTCCATCAGGATGCTGATAGCATGAAGTCTCTTAGGATTCTCATTCTCTCTCTCTCTCTCTCTCTCTCTCTCTCACACACACACACACACACAATAAATAAACTTCTTTTAAAAAGACCACATTAACAAATCATGCTCCTCTGATCATTTTACAGCAAGATGGATAGTATGGGAAGGTCTAAGGGCTGCCAGGAGCACACAGGCACCATTTTGTGTGCATCTGTATCTAAACTATCCTGGGATTAATTTGGGCCTGTGATCCTTCAGGATTCAAGAAACACTATTAAGATTTTTTAAAAAATTTTTAAATGATTATTCTTTTTTTTCTTGAGAGAGAGAGAGAGAGAGAGAGTAATTGGGGTAGGGTCAGTCATAAGAAGGGAGACAAAGAATCTGAAGCAGGCTCCAGGCTCTGAGCTGTCAGCCCAGAGCCCAACACACGGCCCAAACCCAGGAACCGCAAGATCACAGAGCCAAAGTCAGACACCCAACCAACTGAACCACCCAGGTGCCCCCCATTAAGATTTTTTAATGGTGCTACACTACATTTTCTGAGACTACAGAATATAATCTCAGTTCTGCAAAATGTTTATATTATACATATGTATGTATCTAATTTTTTAAATGTAATTGCTTTACATTTAAGTTTCCTAATATTAAGCATGAATTAATTTCAAATAATAAGGTTCTTTTCTTTCAGTTAATTCCTTGGTCTGTTTTGAACACCTTAGTGCCACATAATAAGTGGAATTCAAACAGAAATAGAAGCAGATAATGCAGTATAATTGTTTCACATGGATATAGCATCAATGTCTCTGAAAGAGTTAATATAACTTCCAAAAATACCAAACCAAGGACTATAGGAAAGCAGTGAGAAAACTGGTTCAATATGATATTGATTTGTGGAATTCTTGAGTTCAGAGCAAGAGTTCCCCACTTGGTCTATAGATCTAGATATTCCTGGAACCACTATCCATAGTTCAGACAGAGCTCACTAGTGATCCAGCAATCTCTAACCTTGGACCAAATTAATCCCAGGATAGTTTAGATACAGATGCACACAAAATGGTGCCTGTGTGCTCCTGGCAGCCCTTATGCCTTCCCATACTATCCATCTTGCTGTAAAATGTCCCGATAAACCCCAGCAGCCAGGTAAATAATAGATGGCATTTAATAAAAGCAAATCAAATTTAATGTTTTGAATCAATTTCTTGCCCTAATATAGCAGCAGAAATTTAAAGCAAATGCTTTAATTGTGCATTTCCTCTGGTCGATCTCATTCTAACATTAAAACAGTGCCTCCCACAACTCTGTCACTCCCACCTGCCAGGACTAATGTTGTAGTTATACAGGCATAACCCATGTGCAGTTAGGTCCAAATTTAAAATATTATGGAAGTTAGTGTTCCTTTTCAGTGTACATTTCCATATACAAACAGGAAGACGTTAAGCCTAGACAAAATCTGCATCTCTTAAGACATTTTTGTCTTTTTTTGTTTTTTGAGGTATAATTAACATAGGACATTTTGTCTTAAGCATTTTCCTCACACTTGTTAATCTTCTTCATAAAATTGCTTTGTCAAATAAGAGCAGCTAAATTCTTAACAAAAACAGCAGAGAAATGTAAATAAATAAAGAACAGTTAAATAGTTCCTTGCTCCAAATTAATACATTTCCTATTATATTCTGTCAGTGTAGTTACAGCTTAAAAGATATAAAAGGACTGTCCAAAACAGCAGCATAAACAATAAATATTATCTAAAAATGAAACTCACTTTATGAGCTATTTAGGACTTTCTATTTCTTTTGGCTAATAAAGTGAATAATTCAGATATATTTGAAGCTGATTCATAAATCCATCAAAGAGCTTATTTTCCTTCAATCACAACTTCCAAGACATATGGAAAATTGCCTTAAGGTAGAGAAAGTTGTTGCCTTTATCATACTGTGCATCTAAATTCCCAAGATGATTGATTTAACGAGGTTTGCACATTAGAAGCCTTTTCCATTGTTACAATAAGAGGAAATCACAAGAAAGATTAATGCCCTCTGCATGGTGCCACTGTATTAAAATGTCTTTGAAATGTCTTCACTCCAGGAGCACTTCCTAACCATGCCTGTGCTTAGTAAAGTTGGTCTCAGTGTAAAGAATTTATTAGTTATGGCGATGAAGCTGTTGTGCTGGAAATAAATACCTGTGACATGCTTACTTTCAAAGAGAAGTATAAGCCAGTCAGTTTCCAAACAAAATTTGATTTCATGGCTTGGTTACAAGGAAAGCACATCTCTGAGGTGTTTGCAAGTGAGGCCACCCACAGGTCTGCCATGGTATCTAGGATCTTGTCACAACAATTGCAGTGTTAGCAAAGCGGAGCAATCCTCCTAACACTTGGAAAGCTTCTCACACTTAGATCTTTACTGGTGTTTTCTCTGAAGTGACAATGTTTTTCTTGCCCTCACCTTCCCTCTTCATCGCAGACACAGGAGAAAGGAAAATATTTCAATCCAGTCTCACAAATCACTGCGATGGTGACATATACCTGAGTCTGTCCCTTCTTACACCACTCTAATTATATAAAGACTTCAGAGAATAATTTTCTTTTTAAAGAGAGAGAATGTGTGCTTGACTTCAGGAGAGGGGCAGAGGGAGAGAAAGGGGGAAAGACACAGAAAGAGAGAGAGAGAGAGAGAGAGAGAGAGAGAATGAGAATGAATCAGAGACAATCTCCATGCTCAGCGAGGTGCCTGATGCAGGGATCAATCCTATGACCACGGGACATGACCTAAGCTGAAATCAAGAGTCTGAGGTCAGATGCTCAACCAACTGAGCCACCCAGGTGCCCCAAGTATAATTTTTAAAAAAAAAAAATCTATTTAAGCCTTATACATCATATGTAATCAATTATCACACTAATAACATTAACTGGGCACCAATCATATGCCTGGTATTATGCTAAAGGCTGGGATATACACATGAAACAATTTATGAACCAAAAAATATTAGTACTTTGTTACCACAAAGGAAAATAATGAAGTCCAAAGAGTGCAGCAAAGCAAGTTAGAAATATTGAAAAGCAACAGAACTGTGGCTGACAGTTACCAAAATGTGCATGGCACAGAAAGATAACTGTTGGCACACATCAAATATTAACCTAACAAGCACGAAAACAGAAGGATTTCTATCTATCACTTCAGCCTTATTCCCTGGCATTCGTACATTTCTGTTTCTTTGTCTTTACTCATGCTCCCTTGGTCTGGAATGTTTTCTCCCCTCTTCATCCATCCAAGGGATGCTCTCCTGAAAGAGCCAGCTGAAATCCCATGTCTCCCATAGCAACTCCCAACCCCAGCAACCTCTTATTTCTATGAATTCTCATACTTTTTCTAATCTCCACCTTCTACTTCAGCAGATGTTGTCCCATACTCCTTGCTCTTGTTTCCACTTGGTTAATTTTATAATCCTACCTACCTTCAACTGTAACTTCAGCCTCTCCACCATACTGATTACAGAGTGAACACATTATTATCTACATGTGATAAGTACTTGACAATGTGTTCTAGGATGTCCTGTTACCAAAAGGGCTTTATGAGATTACAAAAAAAAAAAAAAAAAAAAGTGGAGAATTACAGAATGGATCATGTATTCATTCACCACTTTGTAGTAAAAAATGAAAACAGTTATCAAAATATATAGAAAACTCAGACACTGAGCTACAAATAATAAAGTGGCAAGTGTTATTTAGGTCAGTGGTTTAGAACACTAAAGATTAGAATTATGAAAAAAATCCACAAACAAACATAACAGGAACAAATATTAATGTATGAGGAGAATTCATAGCGCCTTTGCCTGACTCCAAAAACTCTAGCATTGCTTCCTGGCCATCTCCTTCCCTTGCATTGGAAAAGTTAAGATTTACTCGGTAGATCAGGCTGTGAGACACAGAGGATCTGTACACATGAGATATTCTGGGAGTCATTCTGGAAGAGAATTTAAAGAGAGGATAAAGAGAAAAGCTATTGGGGAAGGTACTGGTGAGAGAGGCAGGAGTGAAAGTAAAGACCAAGGTTCCAGTTCTATCCAGCTACTACGGAGCAGAAAGATTTGGGAAAGTTATCTAAACCCTTAAATTACAGATTGCTTATCTGTAAAGTCAGAGCAATAAAACCTAGCACACTAGGCTGTTGGGAGGATTGAGTGAGTTCTCAGCCTATGAGTGATTCTCAGTAAATGGAGTAAATGTAACCATGTTATTAAGAATAACAGGCTTTGAAATTTTGACTGATAATTATTTGAAAGAAAAAAATGATTTGAAAACATGTTTCCTCTTACGAAGCAGTATATCCATAGGCAAGTTTCAAGAAGCGGGCACAATCAGAGGACATAATCACACCAGAGACTCATCCAGTGAGCTGGTGGTGCAGAGAGGAAACAGGAGAGCCTGGCAAATGCTAAATAAACTTTCCACAATTCTCCTTTCTCTCCATTTTGCAGTTCACCCTTCCCTTTCTTTTCACTCTTTGTTCAAGCATTGTGGCCCTCTTCCTACTTACATCCTATCTTCACCCTTCCTCTTTTCTTATATTTTCACAACTCCCCTTTCATCCACTTTATTGGCTATATATATTGCTCTTAAGAACACAGAAATGCAAAATTGAAAAGTCTTGATTCTCTTTCATGCATGTAATAAATGAACCATACGAAATTGTAATTTTGTAGGGAAAATGTATATAAACAAAATATACAGTATGCTTATAATGGTATGTCCGCCTACAACTACTACAGATATCTTCTAATGTTCTTACTATTTTGAGTAGGTGAAAAATGAAGGTAACTTCACTTTGGTAACATTGCAAAGTCCTGTTCAAAGTGTGTTGAAATTTCAACTGGTTTTGAATAACGTTAAAGCTCTTTTTCATTTGGCCAAGATGTGACTAAATTTGTAAGCTAAATGCTTTTTCAAAAAAATGAATGATAAAACATGGATGAGTGTGTGTGGATATGCAGTTAGGGTTCTTTGATTTTAAGCAGTAGAGGCCAGCTCTGGATAACTTACACATAAAAGGGTAAGGGATAGTTCAGAGAATTTTTTAAAACTCTGAACAATCAGTTCTTGGTAAAAAGAGAAAGCCAACCATGGGATCTCAGAAACAAAAAATTCATGTTTAGAAGCTTTAGGAAGCTCCCAAAGAATGACAAAGCTCCATTGGAAAAAAAAAATAGACTTTATATTTTAGGTAAGTTTTAAGTTCATGGCAAAACTGAGTGGAAGGTACATAGATTTCCCATATACTCCCCGTATCCATCTGTGCATAGCCTCCCCCATCATCAATGGCCCCGGCCAGAGTGGTACATTTGGTATAATCGATGAATCTACAGTGACGCATCATTTTCACCCAGAGTGCAGAGTTTACATGAAGGTTCATTCTTGGTGTTGTACGTTGGACAAGTTTTGACAGACATATAATGGCATGTATCCACCATTATAGGCCCATACAGGGTAGTTTCATTCCCCTAACAAATCCTCTGTTTTCCACCTATTCATCCCTCCCGCCCCCAACCCCTAGCAACCACTGATCTTTTTACTGTCTCCAGTTGTGCCTTTTCCAGAAAGCCATAAAGTTGGGATCTACAGTGTCTTAGAATTTGTCTGAAGGAAAAAATAGGAATAATTTTCCTACCTCACAGCGTTGTGTATCATTACATAAGTTAATGCATGTAGAGTGCTTAGAACATGGTTTAGAGCATCAGAATGCTCAATAGAAATCAGCTGGATATTATTGTCCCAACTCTCCTGTTATTAATTCTACTATTGCAGTCACCCCACACCCTTTAAGCTTATATTTATACAAATCTCTTTAGACTATGAGCTTGGCTTTTTCCTCAGAAACATTTTTTTTTTTTTTTGCCTCCTCTCTCAGAAAACCAACAAAGAACACTCTTTTTGGTTAGACATTATTTTCTTCCTGCACACATATTACCCCAGAATCAATCTCTTAGTCTGATCTCTTATGATTTCACATATGTGAGCAAACCAATGAAGAATCTAACCCTAGGTATTCAAGACATCACCCTCATGTTGTATAGAAAAGATCATAGTAATTAGAAGGCATCAATGTGGATGGTAAAATCACCAGCTCTTTGGGACTAGAATATAGCTAACTTGGGATAAAACCCCACATTATGGAAATTTGACTCATCTACGGTAAAAATTATCTTTCCAGTGTTCTTCTATGCTTCAATTCCACACAGAAGTTGCAAATACTAATCAAGTGCCTTGGGGAGCAAGAACTCAATGGTTCTCAGATCGGCCCCAGGAAAGGATTCAGACCATGGAAGCACAAAGTGATGGCAAGCCATTGAAGGAGAAGGAAGTAACACAGCGAGGTCAATTTACCTTACAAGTTGCAATGGATTTGGTTAACATGTAAAAGTAAAGATTTAAAGAATGTGAAGTGTAGTCAGAGTACACAGGGTAAGCATAAGGTTTATTTTAGTAAATGCTATTAACTTGCTAGTGATCAAAAATCAAAGAGGTAACAACCACATGCATATAGACAGTAGTGTTCCACTGTGCTTTGTTGTTGCTACCCACTAACAGTTTTTCTGCCTTTTCATTACTAAATACACCCCGTTCATTCAAACATTAAGTCAAACATATTCTTCTCAAAAGACGGGGCTTGTGTGGTTCAAGTCAATTGTTGTAATTCCATTTCCTTTGCAAATGATTACTCTAAAAATGGACGTGTGTTGCACAAGTAGCAAGCAGGAAGTACGGAGAAACTTTTGAAGATGGTTGAATGGGCAAATTTCATCACTCTTAAAAAAACAGGAGAAAATAAAAAATAAGGAAAAGAAAGTATAAAGCATTTCTTTGGTTTCCTAATTTTGAGTAACCAAATAGTTGATAAGGAAAAATTCTTCTTCATTCAAGAATTCCAATTAATAAATACAACCATTAAGAGGTAATGAAGCTAGGCAACAAGCATCAGTAGATGCCAAAATATTATGCAAAACTTGGTGTGGACTTTTATACAGAATGGAACTTACCGGAAGCTTCTAAATTCACTAATGAATCTTAATATCACCAACAGTGGAACAACATTACCTGTGCTCTAACTTGAACTTTTAGGAAGTAAACAGTATCAGTTATGGAATATTCTTCCAAAACAAACAAAAGTAAATCTGAATCTATTCAAGTCTCTATATTTCAAACCTCTATTTTTGAAAAATGAGGAACAGGATCAAGTTAAATGCATCACAAGGAAGCAATCAGCCACATTCAGAATGTGGATAGTCTACAGGATAAATAACACAGTTTCTTCAATAAATAAATGGACAGAGATGGTTAAAGACTAAATGAGGCATAGAGAACTATAACAACCAAATGTTGTATAAGGACCCTATTTGAATTATTATTTTTCTTTAGATGGTTGAGGAAAATTGAACATAGATTAGTGTGTAAATGATTTTAAGAAATTTTTATGATGTTTATATGTGATAAAGATATTATGATTAAGAAAAAAATGCCCATATTTGCTAAATGCAGGCTGAAATGTTTACAGGCAAAATATGTAATGCTTGATTTAATGTACTCAAGCAAAAAAAACAGAGGAAAGAAATAAATGAAACAGAATGGCAAAATGTCAATAATTATTAAAGCAGTGTAAAAGGTGTATGCTTGAAATTTTCTAATATTGAAAGATTTTAGAGACATGGGAAAAATCTGACATAAGAAAGGACACACCCTCTTCCTGTTTCCAGCCTCTGAACATTACTATGAACCGACAGGCAACTGTATTTATGGCAGAACAGAGAGAGTGGATGAAACTCATTCATTGATGACATCATTGAGCCATGGATTAACTGGCCCTGAAAGTATTCTAGTCCATGATGTGATGATGTCAAGTAGCAAATGCTTTATTATTTCAGATAATTTTCAGATGAGTTTTCTATCACTTGCAGCCAAAATATCCTGTGTTATTCTACTCTAAGTGTTATGTAAAATTATTCTATTGCCATTTTAAAAATTATTTTTTAATTAAACAAATAATTACGTACTCATTGAAACTAGTTGCTACTAGTAGTAGAAACTAGTAACCACTACTCGTCACTACTACTACTCTGAAAAGAAAAACAGTAGAAAAGAATATAAGGCACAGAATTATTATCCCCTTTCATGCCCCCCTAATCTTACTCCTTATCAGATGCAACCACTATTAACACATTTTGATTTAAATGTCATTGGAGTATCTGCTCCTATGTTTGCCTAGATAACACTGTTTGCAGGCACCCCTTTGTGATTCCATGTTCCTCTGTATCCACGTATACCCTCGCGTGGGACCTAATCCTTTTGGCACAAGGAACTTGTCGTTTCATTCACCTATAATTATCTCCCCAAGTGGATAATGTGGCACTAAAATTTCACCAGGCACTCAGTAAACAATGGTTTGTAGGTGATACTGATGTTAAGAAGAATAGCTGAGCTTATAAGAATTATTTCCAAAGTGCACACAAACTGAACTCCAAGTCTGAAAATGCAATATTGTACCTTCCCCATCCCCGCAGAAAAATAACAATAGAACACAACCGAAGATACCAGCAGGTGTGCAACATGCAAATGGCAAGCATGGAAACCCAAGTGACTGACATTCTGAAGACATTTTCCAGCAAGATAAATTGTCAAAGCTGAGAACATTTGAACAGCAGGGCACAGCAAAGAGGCATTACATCTTCACATTTCAAGTCATTTGGCTGTGCACAGCAGAGTTACTTACAAAACTTAGTAAAGAGAAATCTACATTAACTGTTGAGCCATCCATAGGACTGCATTTGGTAAGGAGAGAGGGCATATGTGCCCATCTGTTCCGGATCTAGCTACCTTCCCAACCTTCCCTCTCTTGTCATTTTTAGAATGTAAACATTTTGAATGTAGGGAGGAACTGGGTTCTGTGGTACGTTCTGAACAGTTTCCAGCACTTTGAGCACTTAGAACATTTTTAAGGAATAACAACATTTTGCATTGGACTGGAGGGAATAGAACTTCCCCTTCATTTGCTAAAATGAGAATATCTTTTATTCACCAAAAGCTGTTCTTTGGCTGACCAATTTAGTAAAAGAATAAAGAACTCCTCCTCTCATGCTTAGAAGAGACCTGTTCTTAGACAATGAAATGGTAATTGAAGGAGACATTTAGCAGCAGAGAGCCAGTTTGTGAAAGTATTTCTCTGAACAGGAAACATAGTTGCGGAATGTAGACACTCCCTGGGCCCAGCCAGCGGTTCTGCTTTGAGAGCCCCACACTCCTCTAGAGCAGGTATAGAAGCAGAGTGCGCAAGTTTCGGCCAGCCATTTACAAAGGAAACAGAAAACTTGATTCCACATGTCCAAATTTAAAAAGGGGGAAATGGCTGGTGTCAATCTTGTGAAATCTTTAAGGAGTATTAGCAACCTGTTTCTTAGAAAGAAACTCACAGATTTTTAAATCTCATTTGGATTTATCCTACAGATATCATTGCTCAAATGTGAAACAAGGATAAAAATAGAGTAAGTCCTTATTGCACTATAATTGTGAAATATTGGAAACAACGTGAATATCCATCAATAGGGGACGGGTTGACTCATTTATAGTGCATCAATACAATAGAATACTATGTAACTGTAAAAAAGAATTAAAAAGTGATACACTTTAAGTTTGAGAAAAAATAGAGAATAATGTTTGTGATACAATGTTTTATGATAAAGAAATGATTAATAGTTGTATTTGTGGCAAGTATATATTATGCATAAACAAAACTCTGTAAAGGCACATTTAGAAACTTCACAGTAACTACCTGGTGGAGAGCGGGAACTGAGCATGGCAAAGATAAGAATTGCAGTGCTGTTTTACACTGCATAGTTTTTCATAGTTTCTCATTTTGAATCACATCGCTCTTAAAAATATTGTGAGGAAGGGGCTTTTTTGAAGTTTTTATTTATTTATTTTAAGAGAGAGAGAGAGAAAGGAGGGTGGGGAACAGAATCCCAAGCAGGCCCCATGCTGTCAGCACAGAGCCCAGTGCAGGGCTCAATCTCATATACCCTGAGATCATGACCTGAGCTGAAACTGAGAGTCAGATGCCCAAGCACCTGACCCACCCAGATGGCCCTACAAAAACATTTTTAATGAGGGGTGCCTGCGTGGCTCAGTTGGCTAAACTGTCCGACTCAACTTAGGTCACGTCTCACAGTTCGTGAGATTGAGCCCCACATCGGGCTCTCTGCTGTCATCACAGAGCCTGCTTTGGATCCTCTGTCTCCTTCTCTCTCTGCCCCTCCCACCCCCACTCTCTTTATCACAAATAAGTTAACTTAAAAAATATTTTTAGTGGGGGCACCTGGGTGGCTCATTTGGTTGAGTGTCCGACTTCAGCTCAGGTCATGATCTCACAGTCTGTGGGTTCGAGCCCCGCGTCGGGCTCTGTGCTGACTGTCAGCTCAGAGCCTGGAGGCTGTTTCAGATTCTGTATCCCCCTCTCTCTCTGATCCCCCCCTGCTCATGCTTCTCTCTCTCTCTCTCTCAGAAATAAATAAAAACATTAAAAAATTTCCAAAAAAAAATTTTTAGTGAGCTTTTGTTTAAACCTTTATTAAAGCTTAAAATCAATGACAGGCCAAATTTCTTCTTTAGGATTTTTTTTAAATGTATTCTTCCAAGTACTACAAAGGAAGGCCATATGCTGCCTCTCCTGATCGGCTCAAAAAATAAAAAATAAATAAAAAATTGGAGCAGGTAAAAGGATTTAAGTGTACAATACCCTATTTTTCCCTAGACAGCTGATAACCTGAATATATAAATATTTGAAATGCTGAGTTGCTAATGTAAAATGAAAGATGTAACCTCAGGGGTAGAACTGAATTCACAAGGGAATGACTACAATTTAGAGGAAGAAAAATACATATAGTCAGACTAATGCTAAAGCCTCAATTGTGTCCACAGAGACTGTAAACAAGAAGTCTAGGTGAGTGACAAACATTATAAGATCTTCAACAATGAATGCTAGTTTATATGCTCCACTCCATTTATGTCAATAACAGTTATATTTATGGAATATATAGATGGCCTCACCCAAAGGCCCTATTACCATAGAAAATAAAAGTGTGGGATAAAGGTCAACTCTGCCCCTTGTCTCTGGAGAAAATAAATTGCTGAAGATACAACCTAGTCAAAGAATAAATGCCTAAAGGCCTCTGTTAAAAGTTTTAACTTAATTCCTGAAACCTTTTGTTGTATCTTTATTTTCTGTTATTTCTCAATTGTTTTGAAAATAAGTACTTACATGAGTAGGGGAAAATAAAAGCTATATTAGGTCTCTGTCAAGGCAATACGTATTCTTCTCTCTTAACAATAACACAGAACAGAACATAAAATTCAAGTACTGTTGTTGCCTTCATTTTACCCTTTTCTTATTAAAAAAATTATTTAAGAAAATCACCAATGCTTTTTCATGTTGATTAAATGAGAAATAAGCCAATAATACGCTTCAAAACGCAATGAACATAACGGTAAACCAGCTAACATTATTATATTTGCTATTTAATTTATAAGATATTAATTATAAATGTAAATCAGTATAATGTAGGCATAATGTTTTCTTAAAGTGATAATTCCATATTGTGATTCACATAAAAATCTTTCATTTAAAAATGAAGTAACTTTTTAAAATCGGGGAAAATATACTTGGGAAGACTGGAGTCTCTCCAAATAACCCAAAGAAGCAGAAACATGAGTTAATAATCTGAGTGTCATTTCGATTCAGTGTTTGTAAGGAATCAGATATGTGAAAAACTGCGGTGAAAAACAAGGTGGAAAACAAGTCTCCACAATATTATTATAAGATATTTTATTTCTGTATACGATCTTGAGGTTTGTTTAAAATCAGGATTCTTGCCTAAAGTCCAGACCACAGTATATCATAGATGACATTATTTCATTTGTCTAATATTCAAATTTGTATCCAAGTAGCTATCATAGTGGCAACTTGAAAAAATTAGAAAAAACTCTTTAACAATTTGGGTATGCCAGCATGAGCAAAACAAACAAACAAACAAACAAAAATCCAAATGCAAAAGTACAAATGCAATCACTCATCCTGAAATTCTGCCTGTCCACTTGAGGACTGGAAGGCTCCTAGACGTTTTAGTAATACAACAATCCTTTACAGATAATGATCATTTACACTGGATAATTAGGTGAGTGCTTGCAATGATGGGAAATTAACAGCCAGGAGTTCCTTGTTGAATAGCTCTAATTCTTACTGGAAAGGTTTTCCTGATTTCAGTAATAGCCCCCAGACCTTATATCAATTATTCCAAAGTAAACTACAAAAAAAGCCTCTTTCATGGCAGCCTTTCAAATATCCAAACATGGCTGCCATGTATCCAGGTTCTTTATGGTTCCAAACCAAACATGTCCACATTATTCACGTGTTTTCTTATACTTTTCAGACTCTCCACCTTCTACCTTCCCCCTTTCTCATTGATATCCTAGTACATCAATGTCCCTCTTAGAGGGGGACACCTAGAACTGAATATAACACAAGTTTGATCTAACCAGCAGACACTGCCTCAGGAAAAGTGTCTCTCTTGAGACATGTCATGCCTCGACTAATGCAACCTGTAATTATATGCCTCAACAGTCAAAACATATTTTATTTGTCTCATATTGCATTTAGGATTAACCACAATGCCAATAAGGTCTCAGCAATATTATACTTTCTAACTATTTATATTATTTTAATAACCATAGGACTTTACATTAATATCTGCAAAATTTATCTAATTGGTTTTATTCCATCTTTCCAATGAGTTTTAATCTTGTTATTCAATATATTCACTGTACCTCAAAGTTTATATTAATTGTAATGTTTATAAGATTGGGTACTGTTGCCAAAGCAGTAAAAAAGAATGTTTAATAGGGAAACTAGAGCATTATGAAACTTCACTAGAGAGAGTCTTAAAAATTGATATTGGTGCATTAATTAATCCAATTTCTTTGAATTCAGTTGTACAATCACATATAATTCCAGTTAACTGCAGTATCTAATTCTATATTTTATCACCTGCTCAAAGAGTACGTAACGAAGGTTTGTCAAATGACCAAGCCACACTATACCATAGAATATTGCTGACCCATCAACTAAGCAATCCATAAGAGAAATGAAAACGGCATTCTTTAAGAAGGACTTTTAGCTGGTGAATACATGCTGCCACCCAGAGATTATATTTCACATTTCTATATACCATCTACAAACTTATTTCTTCACCAAAAAATAGTATGTATCCACACATACGACCTTGGAATTTGGAATTCAACTGTTCTGAAATGTGAAATTTTTAAAAAGCTAAACACTAATGAAATTTCTAAGAGAAGTCAAAAGAAGAAACAGAATTCTGGTATGATTCCTCAGCTCCAGTTATGTCTGCATGTCTTCTATCCAGCTCTTTCTCTAGTGTAGTAATAACATAAGATATGCTGGAGAAGATGGACTTCTTTTAAACATGGGTCTTAGTAATGTTATCCAAAGTTGCATATGTATTTGCTTTCAAATGACTTCTCTTCTGCTAACACTTTTTATCTTCTTGGCAAATAGGTGAAGAGTCTGGCCACAAAGTGCTCTTCCTTAGTTATGATAGCACCTATGGTGAGCAAGTGAATGAACTATTAAATATGAGAAAGACGGGGAAGGGGGAGTGAAAATTTTTTTACTAACAAATTGGTCTTGTAACTCTCTTTATCAGGGTATAAATGCATTCCTTAAGCGGCTTATAGTGGGAAAGTGAACTCACTGAGGAGAAGGACACAGAGGAAATGAGAAAGAGTTACACTAATGACTTGAGACAATAGCACCCAAATCTTTCACATAAGTTCTTGGACAGAGTTGGCTAATTTATTCCAAAAGAATTTTTTTAAGTTTATTTATTTATTTTGAGAGAGAGAGAGAGAGAAGGGCAGAGAGAGAACCCCAAGCATTCTCTGTGCTGTCAGATCGGAGCCCTACAGGGGGCTCAAACTTATGAACCGTGAAATCATGACCTGAGCTGAAACCAAGAGTAAGACATTTAACAGAGCCACTCAGGTGCCCTAATTCCAAAAGAATTTTTAATTTTTAATAGGGAGATATAAAACCCCTGAAATCCGATCTATGGACCAATACAGAAACCTCACAAGCCAGTTAAGAGACAGTCCATCTACATCTACATGCAACATTTTGAAAGTCTTAATTAAAATTGTAAAAATGACATAAATTATTTCTTCAATTATTTTTTTAAGTTTCTTTTTATAAAAATGATTCTAACGTAAGACACTGTTTTTTCAAAGAGAACAAAATAAACTTGAAATGAATAGATTTTTAGAAAAAACTAATTGAATTGATATAATTATGGTACAAGTACACTACGTAGAGATTAACTGGTCTAATATTCTCAATTTTTAAGTAGGTTTATTCTTTAAGATTTCTTTAAGATGCTCTAAGCTGTTTGGAACCCTGAAGCTAGAAAAACTGGCACTTGAAAACTGTGAGCAACCTTACGTTCTCTAGGATGTGAAAATAATAGACCACTTTTTCCTTTGTACTTGAAAAAATACAATGAGTCCCTTCATTACACAACATAATGTAGCAATGTTTGGGAAGCTATGGCTCCAAAGGGCTGAATTATTCACTGAGATCATGGAAAAGGCTCCATTTGACCTCTGCAGACCCTTTCTTTAAAGAAAAATTCCCTTAAATCTCCCTTTTCATTACAGCATACCTGCAAACACCTGCTTTCCTTGTGGATGAGGAAGTGTGATACATCCAATGGGGAAGGGCAGAAACTAAGATTCAGAAATATCAGAAAGATACCTGATATTATATTGATTTCAAGGATATAACGGTGAACTGGAGTCAGAATCTCTGGGGATGGAACTTGCACGTGGATATTTGTAGAAAGTTCCAAGCAGCTTCTGATGCACAGCCAGGTTGGAAAAGCCTTCTACTACAACGGATTGCAGGAAACTCCCTCACGGTTTAAATTAAGATTAACCCAGACTTTGAAAATACTCAGATGTTGGGCTCTTATGTTCTGACGAGATTGTTTAGAGCAAAGATACACCAGAAATGGACTAAGACCAGGGTTTCCCTAGAAAGAAGTGCAAGTGGAAAGATACAGGAATAGGAGAGGCCACCTGAGTCACGTGCGAGACTGGGATGGCGAAAATGTCTCTGCTCATGTTGAGCCTTAAGAGTTCAGAGCGCAGGACCTGGGCGCATTAAGACTAGAAGGTGTTCCTGGCTATGGGATAAGCTGAACTGCATTTGTGAAAGCAGACCAGGAGCTGGACTAGAAAGCACACGGGGACGGACAGAGCACTGACAGCTTCACCTACACTCAGGTACTAGGTCACATGTGCGTGGAGTTTGCACAATACTGCACCATATTGCACAATGTTGTCTATTTCTCTTTTGTGTGTTTGTGTGTGTGTGCACGCGCGCACGCGCGCACTTCTGTGTGCTGGAGTTTGCTAAATTTGATTCTGCCCTTTGGTACAAAGATTATTCAAGATACTACAAATCTTTACTAGTTCACAATATTCTTGACACCCAGTACAAACAAAGGGAGCAGAAAAGTTTTATCTGGCATCTCTGCATTCGACACCTTCTCCATCAACAGCTCAAGATGAAATGCAAGCGCTTGCACATTCTCCAGGCCCTGACAGAAGAAAATGTGTGAAGACCAGCAATTCTTGCTACCATGTTCAGATTCAGATGCACAACGGAGATGACTTTGCAGGTAGCCTCAGATTCAGTGATGAGACTACATCTCATGTAAACAGGAAGTGTAACACCATACTATCTGTCTATGCACACTGAAAAGTAACGTGTTGCAAGGAAACATGCAGGATCCACAATGTTTACTGATTTTTGTGCCATATAATGCACAAAGTACTCTGGACCTTCGTTTTTGGCTGATGGATCTCATGACTACAATGGACACAGTGAATTTTCCCATGGCTATAGGCAGACTATTTAACAATTTGCACAGATTTATCCGTAAGATTCCTACTTCTGGGTAAAAAGTCACCCGTTATTTTGTTAGATACTACGATTTCCTTCCAAATAAGTTATGCCATTTTACAGCCTCTTCCCCCGGCAGTGTAGAAAAGTCCCTTTTCCTACAGGCTTGACAACAGAATGTATTACACCAAACTTTTATGTGTTGATAAGCTGATAAGTGACACATGCACTTTGGTGTCATTTTAACCTCTTTCACTTATTATGAGTTAAGATTGAGTATCTGCTCAGATGGCTAAGGATCACATGCATTTTTCTTTCTTGGGTAGTGTCCGTTTGAGCCCTTTGCTTTATTTTTTATTGGGTTGCTGGTCTTTTGCTTCTCAATTTCTACGAATTTAAACATTCCCTAAATTAGCTTACAAATTTAATACAAATCCAATAAAAATACCAATAGATTGTCTTTTTTTCTGAGATAGACAAGAAGTGCTGGGTTTTTTGGGCACATCTTGATTGTTTATTTTTCTCTGTAAATTGAGAAGCAACTTGGGTTTTTATAAATATATAGAACAATTTATAAGATTTGCATATTTCTTGTTAACTTTTATCTAGTACTGTATTTTATCTTTTTTCTTGATATTGTAAATGGAGTCCTGTCTTCAATGATATCTTCTGACTCATTTTTTGTGCCTACTAAGGTTATTTATTTGTGTATGTTAATTTGAGTATTGTTTGTAGTTGTTTTTTTTTTAAGCAGATTCTCTTACAATTCTCCAATTATTCATTCCTTTCCTATTCTTGTTTTAATTTTCTTCTCTTACCTAATTGTGCTACCTAACACTGCTGGTAAGTAGTAGTTAAAGAACAGTGCTGAAAACTAGTATCATTTTCTTATTCTTGACTACTGAGAACACCTCCAATGCTTTCTTATCATGGAAGATGTTGTGTTGGGGATAGATACAAATATGCACATATGTGTGTATATATGTTTATATCTAAATATACGTATTTCTACTTATAGTTAATTTATCAATTGCCATCTTATTTTCTTATAAAGCAGACGTGGAGACTGAATTTTGTCAAATGCTTTTTTGGGCACCTACAGACAGAATCATGTTTTCTTTCCTTCATTCTTTTAAATTACTAGTATCAAACCATCCTCACTTTTCTGGGGTAAACCCCCATTTGGTCATGAAGTGTTCTTTTTTTAATGCATTGTTGAATACTGTTTGCTTATGCTCTATTGAATAGAGTTTCATCAGTATTTAGAATTGATATTGTTCTGTGGGTTTGTTTTTTTTTTGTCTTTTGCAACTTTAGTAATTTTGGTATCCATACTCTGCTCACTTCATTAATGAATTTGGACACATTCCTATGTTTTCTTGATTAAACTGGAACAGCTTAAATAGCATAGAAAACATCTAGCCATAGTAATATTGTAAGGGAAAACAGTTTGACTGATTTTTCTATTTCTCCTAAACTCTTCTTCTCCCTACCTTCCTTTCTCCCATAATCCAAGTTAAGTCAACAATTCTTTTCCATAATGTATATTTTCAGAATCTTATATATGCCTACCATTCTACTTCCTGATTTGCCATCTTAAAATGATATTACTTTACCTCCAGTTACGAATTACACAGAGCACAATTGAGCTTATCCTACTTGCTACCATCTGTCCTCAGTCTCCTCCCATTTTTCCTCGGGTGTTCACTTCTTACATCATTAAGGCCTATGACATTTGTACCCCTTTATATCACCCTTATTCCCCTATATGTTTGTTCTATTCTTGCTACTATATTTATGTCTGTGTATTACTGCTGGTCCTTCTGCCACTACTTCTTGGTTGGAAAAGTGCATCTGTAAATTCTTATTTGTTTTATACTTTTTATCTGAAACTTCTACATATGAAGGAAAGTTTGGCTAGATGTGTATTCCTTGGCTCCCACTTTCTTTCTGGAGTACCAAGCTCTACAATGCTCTGTCAGCCTCGAATATTGGTATTGAAAAGTCTGGTGTAACTTGTTTTTTTTTTTCTTCATAAGTGACTTGGACTTCTCACCTAGAGGATTACCCAGAGGATTATTTTTTATTCTTTAAAGTTCAATAATTTATGTTTATCTCCTTAAGTCTTAATATTAATCACTGTGGATTAGTTTCTTAGGTATATGATAAGCCCTTTCAATCTGTAGATTCAAATTTGGTATGATATTAGGGGTGTTCCCATGAATTGTAAATTTAAATATATATTAGGTCACATTTTTTGTTTTTCTTCCTCAAAACCTAGTTATATGTTTGTAGGTCTTCCTCGTCTTCTCTATCATTTTTCTCCCTAGCTTTTTATTTCTCACTTGTTCTTTTTTCTTTTCTTCCCTGTACCCTTACATTTTCAAGATATTTAGTGTCTCTTGTGCTTTTTATAATTTAATTTGCATTTCTGAAATAATTGTATGTTTTTCTCCAGTTTCTTTCCTGAATTCTGTCAGTTCTTATTTTTGTCTTTCTATTGTCTGGCCATCTTATTTTTTTTAATGTTTATTTTTGAGAGAGAGTGCAAGCAGGGGAGAAGCAGAGAAGGAGGGAGACACAGAATGCCAAGCAGGCTCTAGGCTCCAAGTCGTCAGCATGGAGCCCAATACTGGGCTCGAACTCACTAACTGTGAGATCATGACCTGAACCAAAGTCAGATGCTTAACCGACTGAGCCACCCAGGAGCCCCTTGTGTGGCCCTCTTTTCTCTAAATTCCTTTATTTCTATTTTGAGATTTTTTTTATAGCTGGGATTGCTTCATGTGTATATAGGTTTTCCTTACAATAACATTGTTTGCAATTTTCCTCTAATTGTGGTGGCGTTTTCCTTCTACTGCTAAGCTCTAGCTTTTCTGTCTTCCCTTATGACATCTCTGTGTGGATGTAGCATTTTTACTTTTTTACTCATAATTGAACGACTTTCTTTTTCCTGGCTTCCCTATTATCAAAAGAACCTAGTGAATGGGAGAAGAGAGGTAAGGATTGCTTTCCCAGTTCCTTAGCTCGGGGATCTGCCTTGTGCTCTTACTGTGACAGGCATTTTCTTTAGTGTCTTCCAATGCAGCCTTCCACAGTTGTTCTCTCTGCTTCCCCCAGCCCTAATGCCCACCGCAGTTCTCACTCAGGTAGGGTTCCCTCCTCTGGAGGGTGAATGTTCGCTGTTATTTTCTGTATTCTGCTTCTGCTATAAAATCTCACTTCCAGTTCTTTCCCACAGCACCTGCCACCCTACTCCGTTTGGCAGCCCATGCTGTTCTGGTTTCATGCTCTTCCCTCAACTTCTATTTTGTTCGGAGTTTGTAGATCTTCCTGACTCTCCTCATTTTACTGCAGGAGTAGGCTGTGGGGTGGATTTCTTGTTGTGACCTTCTGTTGTTTTCACTGGAAGACAGAATTCCTCTAGTATAAACGTCAAGGTATTATCTCTGTTGTTCTAACCTTCTGTTATCCAGGAACCTTCAGTTCATTTTGATAAAACTAATAACCAGGTCTCTAACAGATTGTAGAAAACTAAGAGAAACATCTGTGCTCAGGTATGGCATCAAATATAAGGTGTGGAGGCTACTCTTAGCAACCTAAGGATTGGCAGCCATCTGAGACCAGAGAAAGTATTCTGAGTGGAAAAAGGCTAGAGTCAGAGTACATCTGCAATGTGGAAACAGGCAAATTAACACATCATGTGTTATTGTTTGCTATTATTATTTATGAAACTAGTAGGCAAATTCAGGTGCCCCTGCAAGTTCTTGTGGAGTAGAAATAATAATAATTACAGCAATAACAGTTAATACAGCTAAATGTTAGAGTGCCTGCTATGTGCCAAGCGTTGTCCTAAGCACTTCATGTGTATCAGCTCTTTGATCTCTCATAAAGAGCACATAAAAGTGCTCTTATCCCTACTTCACAGATAAGAAAATTGAGACACAGAAAGTATGAGTACTTTACAAAAGATCACACAGCTACTGAGTGGTAGAAGCCAATGTGCTCCAAATTCCTTGCTTTTGAGCAGTGTGGGATCTGTATCTGTCAAACTTTTTGAAAAAGATAAGACATCTTCAGGAAAGCCTGCTTTTTAAAACTTTTTAAATATTTATTTATTTTTGAGAGAGAGCATGCAAGCAGGGAAAGGCAGAGAGACGAAGACACAGAACCCAAAGCAGAATCCAGGCTCTGAGCTGTCAGCACAGAGCCAAACATGGGGCTCAAACTCATGGAGTGCCAAGATCATGACCTGAGCCAAAGTCAGATGCTCAACTGACAGAGCCACACAGGCACCCATAGGAAAGCTGACTTTTCAAGTGTCCTAAATAGAGAACTCTACTTCTTCAGTTTCTTAGGATGCATACCCAAAGCCACCTCTGGGTAGCAATGTTACTATGACTGCAAGTGAGTGAGAGGCCAATATGTCAGAGAAACTTTGCACATATACATAAAGAACAAACACTGTTCTGGTACTTTAGAACCCAGCAGGTGAAATTTCAAATCTGGAAGATAGTCATTTAATTGAGAGTGTAAATGGTTTACTTCAAGATGACAATGACTTGATATGCTCCACATTAAGTATAAAACCCAATTAACTTTGTAACGACCACCACTGACTTATTAGAGTCACAATCATCAGAAAGTATAAACATCTCATGGACAATCCATGCTTTTGATCCCAAACTACTAATCTTTCTGGGGGGGAAAGTATTTTCAGGAAATTGGAATTTTCTGTGGTATCTTGAAATATTTTATCAGAGATGTCTAAAACTGGTTACTCTGGTTCATAAAACATCCTAAAATTTTTTTGAGGAAGCTCACAGTGTCAGAATTAAAAATGTCTGCTTATCAGGAAAACACCATTAAGAAAATGAATAGATAAGGCAATGGCTCAGAAGAAAACAAAAATGCGCGCGCGCACACACACACACACACACACACACACACACACACTACATATGTCTGAAAAATGGCTCAAGTTATGTAAAAACTCTTGTAAATAAACAGTAAAATCACAAGTAACATAATAAAAAAATGGGCAAAAGATGTAAACACTTCACAGAGGATTTGGAAATGATCAATAAAAAAGTTTGTTTTTTTTAAAGGGCTTAAGATGGGGCACCTGGGTGGCTCAGTTGGTTGAGTGTCTGACTCTTGATTTTGGCTCAGGTCATGATCTCACAGTTTTGTGAGTTGGAGTCCCATGTCAGGCTCCTTGTTGCCAGTGAAGAGCCTGCTTGGGATTCTTTCTCTCCCTCCCTTTCTGCCTTTCCCCCACTTGCACTCTCTGTGTCTCTCTCAAAATAAATAAATAAACTTAAAAGGGCTTAACGTTATTAATTTTTAAAGAAATTCAAATTAAAACCACGATATCATCCCAAACAGACTAAAATAATCAAAAATAATTGTTAACGACAATGCAAAATGTTGGCAAGTATATGGAGTAACTACAACTCTTGTACTTTGCTCTTAAGAGTATAAATGGTACAACCACCTTGAGAAATGAGTCGACAGTTACTTATGAAAGTAAGCATACATCTATACTGTCATCACTCCTGGGTACTTACTCAAGAAATTAAAACAAATGTCCACAAAAAGACTTACACAGGAATATTTGTAGCCCAAAACTGGGACACAATCCAAACATCCATCAACAGGGGAAAGAATAAACTAATTATATTACATTTGTACAATGGAGGGGTACCTGGGTGGCTCAGTCGGCTAAGCGTCCGACTTTGGCTCAGGTCATGATCTCATGGTTCATGGGTTCGAGCCCCACATCGGGCTCTGTGCTGGCAGCTCAGAGCCTGGAGCCTGTCTTCCGATTCTGTGTCTCCCTATCTCTCTCTGACCGTCCCCTGCTCACGCTGTCTCTCTCTCTCTCTCAAAAATAAATAAAACATTAAGAAAATTAAAAAATAAAACAATGGAATACTATACAGTAATTCACAAGAATGACCTCTGAAACACACACAACATGCATGAATCTTAAAAATCATTGTGCTAAGCAAATGAAACAAGACACATAAGAATATCTATTGTGTGATTCCTTTTATCTGAAATCCAAGAATAGGTGGTCTGTAGTGATGGATATCAGAAAGTGGTCACCTCTGGAGGGTCGGAAGAGTGACTACAAGGGGACATAGAGCTCTTTTGGGGATGACAGAAATGCTTTTTTAATCTTGTTTGTAGTGATGTTTATAAATGTGAATCCAGCTATTAGACTCATCAAACTGAACACTTAACATTTTATTTTACATTTTATTTACATTAAATTTTATTTTACTTTTTATCCTACCTCTTTTCAGGGGGGATGAGAAATATATTTCAACAATGAAAAAAGGAAAATTAACAATGGTTATTTTTTATTTATCTATTCAAAAACATTTCTTGAATAAGTTAGTATATTTACACATCATTTTAATATTTAGACTTATAATGATAAATGCAATATATTTTCTGTGTCCAAGGATCTTAACGTTCATTACTATTTCCTTCTATTAAAAAAAGAAGGAAAGACTAGTATCTGGAGTGAACCTTACATTTTTTGAGTGGTAAAGAACAGAACTTCATATACTGTTCATTCATTCATAAACTGAATGAACAGATTACTTCAAATAATAAGAATATATTGTGAGCATAATCTCCAGAAAATCCAGTAAAAAACATCAATGGACCTCTGGAATTTGGAACCATTCAAAAATTGAAGGACTCAAACCAGGTATGGGAGTTAATTAGCCTATCACCTCTTCAACAGAAGGATTTTGTGAGTTTTTTTCTGTTACCTACTTGTATGGGTATAGATATATGTTTACAACTTTTGCTTCTTCTGCTCTTGCTACTACCAAGCCAACTATCTCACCCTGTGCTATAGCATGTCTTTTGCCACTTGCTTATGATGCATGATTTCTGCTTGCTCATAGCTTACTCGCTAAGTGACAACTGCTTACTTCAGCTCACTCACCCTACTGCTGCTAATAAAATAACTCCTACTTTCTCCATATATCTTCAGTAAGATGCACCCAAATAGAACATCTGAGTTGGCCTAAATAATCATCCATGTTTCAACAGAACTTTCATGCAAAGTCACCTCACAGGCAATTCACTGGACCAGCTGCACTGAGCCAGTTGTCCTTCCTTGGGTCAACCAGCTTGATATAAAGACATGATAGGTAATAGATTGTAAGATATGGGTGAGAAGCCATATATAGCTTTTCTCTCAACATAGAGCTCCCTATACGCAGAGCAATCTCCCTTAGATAGCACAGTAATTGGTAAGAACTGTGATTGTCCTGTCCTTTGGGTTGTAATAATCTAAAAATTATACCTGAAGTCCATGGTAGATTTTTACAGGGGAAAGAAGAGACTTGCAGGAGCGAATATCCCTATCCTTAGAGATAATACATAATTTGCACTAAGTACCCTAAAGTTCATGGAAGGGAGATGAAGTATAATCATTGTGTTCTTGGTAGATTTTTTTAAAAAGACTATCAGAAGCCAAGTCTGGAGTAAAGGTCAAGTCACCCCATTTGCGTGAGCAGCTGGTTAGATTAACATAATAATAGTATGTTACATGTATATGTACAATAACACAGTAAGAATTACATGGCACTTGCTACACATCAGCAGCTGTTCTAAGCACTTTGCATTATTTATACTCTTAATTCTCAGATACTCTGTGAGGAAACGGAGATGGCGACACACACGGAATAAGTTACTTGTTCAATGCCAAATATCCAGTAAATGGCAGAGGTGGGATTTGATCATAAGCAGCCTGACTCTGGAATCTCTTTGAACCACTATGTTATTTGGAATCTTTCTAGCTAATCATCAATTTAGCAAGATAGAATCTAGTTTGAAAATAAAGGATTTATGCCCATTTTAAGGTTTTTTGTTTTTTGTTTGTTTTTTAAGTAAGCTCTACACCCAATGCATAGCTTGAACTCACAAACCCCAAGGCTAAGAGTCACACACTCCACTGACTGAGCCAATCAGGCACCCTGATGCCTATTTTAAAGGAGAGAACAAAACCCTACTCTCAGTGAGTAGGCTGCTTCCATAAGGGTGACTTGATTAAAACTGGTAAGACGCCACTAGGAGAAGAGCTCCTTAACTGTGTACTTTGAGAATAAAGTACAAGTGACTCTTAGATGTGAAGGGAAAAGAACACAGACTCCATTTCTGATACTCTCTGGATACGATTGGTGAGAGAAAGAACCTTCACCTGGAGGTCAAAATAGATATGAATAAAAACCAAAGTCAGCTCCATCTGGCAGTGGCTGTTCAATCACCTCCCACACTTGTACCCAGGAAACACCTCACCTCTCCTCACTTTACCTTACCTTACATTATTACACAGCACCTAATGATTTTCACAGTATCTCTATTCCTATTTAGAGCTTGCATCAACCCACTAAAGTGGGTGGGCCTTTATCACCCACATTTCCAGGTTATGTGATGCAGGTTCTCAGAGGTTAAGAGATCATGCAAAGCCACATAAAAAGCTAAATAATAAGAAAGGATGAAGACACAGGGCTTCTGTCCTCAGATGCAGTGTCCTCTCCACGGCATGTCACTAATGTGGACATGTGAGTGACAACCCAAGTTGTCAACAATGTTCCATACAACAATGGGACAACTTGGCCAGGCTTCCCAGGTGAGGTCCTAAGATCAGTAAAATTCAAACACCTAAGAGTGTCACCCTACGTATATCACAGCTCGTCACTTCTAATTTCTAGTCCAGTGAAGACAGATAATACATTTGGTTTTCTGTATATTTGCCTTTTGAAGTCAACCATCTAGTCAGTAATAACTGGATATTAAGAGAAATGTTAGGTCTGTTAACCAAACATATGCCTATGTTTTCACGGGGGTGAATAAGGATTTATATGGGTTAAAACTAGCTGAATTTCCACTACAAGACAACCTAAACCAAAACAAATGATCCATCAATATATTTGGGTGTAATGCTAAATTCTACTAGTAGTCTATTTTTGCAAAAACTTAGTTTAAAAATGAACTAAGTAGTTCTATGATTCCAAATTATGAACAAAACCATTGTTTAAAATTCTCAAGAAATGTCTCACTGATGAGGAAGTAATGCATTTATTTTGAGAATCAAACTACATTTGACCAAGACTTCATATTTGCCTTTTGAAGTCGACCATCTATTCATCTAGTCAATAATAACCAGATATTAAGAGAAATGTTAGGTCTGTTAACCAAACATGTGCCTAAGTTTTCATGGCAGTGAATAAGGATTTATATGGGTTAAAACTAGCTGAACTTCCACTACAAGTACATTCCAACAGATTAAAATCAGTTGTCCTAAACCAACACAAATGATCCATCAATTTATTTGGGTGTAACACTAAATTCTACTAGTAGTCTATTTCTCAAAAACTTAGTTTAAAAATGAATTAAGTAGTTCTATGATTCCAAATTATGAACAAGACCATTGTTTAAATTTCCCAAGAAATGTATCACTCATGAGGAAATAATGCATTTATTTTGAGAATCAAATTACATTTGACCAAGACTTCATGAATTCAAATAATTCACTTCAGGAAATACATCTCTGTCATAGTTTCTTTGTATATAACAAACACTTTCTAAAGTTCTCACTCATTCACTTATTTATTCCTTGAAAAACAGTTACTGAGTACCTGAACCATGGTGGACAACGAGGATACAATAGTGACAAAAACTAATTTTTAAAAAAATCCTTGGCCTCTTGGAGATAGCTCTGGGGGAGGAAGCAAACCAACTGATCGTAAACAAGATAAGCAGGTAAAACGTAGTGTGTGTTATATTAGATGGCGATAAATGCTAAGAAAAACAGTAAAAGAGGGAAACCAGATAAGAGAAGCTGCAATTTAAATAGGGTGACCAAAGCATCTTAGTTTGCATAGGACTTAGCTTTAAAACTAAAAGTCCCATGCCCTAAGAATCTTCAGACTCGGACGAAACAGGATAATTTGTCACTCTAAATCTACACTGAGGGGGCAGAAAGGGCATATTATGAAGATGTTTATTTGACTATAAAGAACATGCCAGGTAGAGGAAATGGGACGCACAAAGGCGGAAGCAGGAACACGCCGGTTTATTGGGGCAAGAGCAAGGACTGGTGTGGTTGGGGGCGCTGTGTAAGCAAGATGTAAGAGAAGTAAAAGAGGAGATCGAACTGTGACCCGGGGAGGTGCTTCAGGAAAAGGCTCAGTGTCCTCAGCAGGAAGAAGGAGTTTTGTCAGGACTGCTACTTCTCACCAGGAAGAAACCCGTCCCAGATCCTGGCTGTTCCAGTTCTGGCTCGTGGGACTTCTGGGGAAACCAAGGAACAGAAGTGGACAAGAATCGTAGTTGAGGAAGTAGAAAGAGCCGAGCCCTGCCCCAGAGGAAAGGACTCCTCCCACAAATTCATCTGCCTCAAGGAAGTTTCAGGTTAAATCCTTGGATGTGCCTGTGTATTTATCCCATCTCTTCATTTCTTCCTCTCTAATCCTGTTCAACTAGGCTCCTTCTGTTTGTTGACAACTCAGGGTTTTAAAGTTAGTACTACCACCAGGCACTCCTGCTAATGGAAGAAGTCCAAATTCTATTTGGCCACGAATACAATTACACCCACAGAAGTATATTTTTGCTCCCAGCTTCAGTCTTCTTTTTGCCAGGTAGATAATTTATACAGAGCTAGAAAAAGACTGCTTAGGGGCAAATGACACAATATACTTGCCACAGATAGATTCAGCCACCGTTTCTGAGACCAAAGCACTAAGCAAGTCGTTTAACTTTTCAACTCCCATTTCAACATCCTTTTTCACTTAAATGGAGTTGATATTTCTTTACCATCTACGAGTACCAGAAGGGTATCATGAGGACATTTTCAAATGCTTTGAACTAACCAAGATGAAAGATACTTTATGAGCATTAGGCAAGGCTGTCACTGAGTCTTCATTCTCACTAGCCCTATTTATGTGTCTCTCTTTTTTATTTTCAACAAACATAATCACGCAGTACACCCATTGTCTGCATACTTGGCAAATTTGCTAACTATGAATTTGTGTGCTCTTTCAGGTGTTTCATCCATATTTATTGATATTCATCAAAGAAGCAGGAGTAGTGATACAGTCTTTTGGCTTTTTTTTTCCCCTGCTGCTGCTGCTGCTCAAGTTGTAGACGAATTAAATTGTCTCTCAGATGTTATCAGCAGCTGTCAAAAAACATACCTTACTCAAAAATCTATTTTGTATTCAGAAAGCATGAAATCACACAACACAGTGACTCCAGCAGCAAATTCTACAGTTATCTATGGCTGTTTACTGAAGGCCAACTATGTGTCAATCACCAAATTCTTAAGATTGTATGTGGGTACATACATTCCTAGGAATGGGTAACCAGCATATGATATGCTATATATGATTTCAAAGACTCCCAACAAAAATCCTTCCCCTTAACGTACTTTCTTAAACAGTTACACTGTAATAACGTAATGAGCCCATTAATGATCTCCAGGACTTCAGTGGAGGCTTCACAAGTAATTTCAGGCCCAAAAACCCTGGTAAGAGGGATGAGTTTAGATTTGGAGGAGGGGGAGGAAGGGGGTGAAAGCATTAAGTGTAAGAAATGCACTTGAAGGACACTGAAGTGGGGTGTGAGACCTCTGCCTGATAGGAAAATGGAGAGCAAAAATGGAAATATTGTATTTCAAAGGGTATTTTTTAAAGTATTTTAAGTCATTCAACTACAATTCACAACTGCTACCTTGCAAGAGTTCCTAATGTAGCAAATGTGTATTCTCTAGAAATTGATATTACAAATGTTAACATAGCAGGTTTTGCTGTTGTTGTTCAGCTCTCTTTTTTCTTTGTATTTTGTTTTGTTCTCTTTCTTCAAGAGGGAAGTAAAATGTTTCACTAGAGCATGTGTGTGTGTGCGCACACACACACACACACACACACACTGAGGGGGAAAACAAGTTTGAATTTCTGAATCTCATTCTTCTACTTCAGATCGTGGGCCATTCCTTTCACCTTCATATGTATTGATTTCCTAATCTGCAAGATGGTCATAATAGTACCATCCTTCTCATCACAGAGCTACTTCATTACGTGAGATACAAAACAGAGTGTTTACAAAAGCACTCTGAAAAATACGTCACTATGCAAATATTACATAGAAATCGTTATTTTTCTTATAGTTAAACTATTAATTTTATGCTCCCTTCTGTCCACCAAAGGTCACCCTGAACAAACTTGCAAAAGGAAACCTTTTGTGTCTGCATATGTAGTGGCACTCTGCCACTTCCATGGGTGAATATGTTTATCTTTGTCCAGCCCCTGGCAAGCACATCACTCCACCCTATGTAGCCAGACAGAAAGAATAGTCCTGAATAAAAAGTAAGGGTTAATCATTCAAGTGACATAAATTTCCTCAAGTTCAGGGACCTATTTGTCATGATGAGAAGCAACAAAACTATGCTTGCATTGGAAGTTCAAAAAGAAAATTAAGAGAAAAGAAAAAGAAAAACCTGAGCAATCATTGCATATTTTTCCTTTGAGGGAACAGTCCTCAGTCTGTTTCAAGAAGGTATTTTTGTTAAGGATTTTTTTTGTAGATTTCCCAATATGTAACCTTATAATGATGTAACCTGCATCTCTATAAATTATATAGCATGTGTCAGAATCAAGTGCTCTTAAAATATTATCAAAGGTTGCTAAATATATTTTGCACATTCCTTCCTAACTCTATGTTATACAGTAATTGATACAGAGCCCACAAAACATCTAAAAATACTTTTACAGCAAAATAAATGCCTGCAATTTCTTTCTACTCTATGGTAAACGTGGACCACAAAAACCAATATAGAAATTCAAAAGTACAATTCAGGAAGCAAAGGAAAGGAAAGATAAAACAGTGGTCTCCACAACTCAACGTTTACTTCATCACCCCCTAATTACCAAGCTACACATAGTTCAAAGAGTTAGAATCCATTAGAATTATGACCTTTCCCCCCAATGATATGGAAGTATTTTTTTTCCTCTGGTCAGGAGGCCAAATTTGAATTAAGGAAATATGAAGGAGTAGCAAGCAATGTGGTTGGACACACTGCTGTTTCTCTATCCCACACCCATTCTCCCTTCCTCCTTCCTAACAAAAAGATGATTTTTCTTAAGTATCCATGCCTCCTCCCCCTGACTCAGGGTAGGGTCTCCTCATTACTTCTCTCCCGAGCAAACAAAACATTGTGTACCTCTCAAAACAGCTTTTGGTCCAGGGTAGGATATGTCTTTAATTATGTCTACCAAAAGAAACGACTTGATTCCATACTTGAGGCAGAGGATCTCAGTCTCTCCTGTTCAATGTCAACAAGAAGTCATATGGCTCTGATGGCCCTGATGGTCACCACAAGGGAGAAACAGGAGTAAGATGAAGCTCATGTCATGTATGCCAGAACATACAGGCAGAAAGATGCTAGATCCTCAATGACTTGACACCAGCAATTGTATGACAAAAGTCTGCCTTACTCCTGACTTGCCGATTATATAACTGGCAACCAATTCTTGTTTAATCAATTCAGATCGATTGTTTTTGTTGTTACACATAGCCAAACACATTGCAACTATTAACAGCCACATTCTTTTCAAGTATTCTTTTATTTTGTGCAGCTTCTTTTTTTTCTTTTTTTTTAATATTTTTTTAATTTATTTCTAGGAAAGAGAGAGAGAGACAGCGTAAGCAAGGGAGGGTCAGAGAGAGAGGGAGATACAGACTCTGAAATAGGCTCCAGGCTCTGAGCTGGCAGTCAGCACAGAGCCCGACGCGGGGCTCGAACCCACGAACCGCGAGATCATGACCTAAGCGAAAGTCAGATGCTTAACCGACTAAGCCACCCAGGCGCCCCTATTTTGTGCAGCTTCTTAATGAGAAGACCTGTTAAATAGGTAAGAGCGAGGTCCAACAGGCAAGTTTGCATTCACTGTATTATATGCAAGTAAGTAGCTCAGCTAGTTGCTGTTACTAGGGGAGTAGTCAACCTTGAAAAGGTTTCACTCATCTCCATAGGAAGGTATTTGTTTTAGTACCTGCTTGCACAAAGCAAATACTGGCTCTTCCCTGCTAGGAGTTATTTAAAACAAGATTCCCATCACAAGTGTACAAAAAGTATTTATGAAAGAAAGCTTAATCCACTGAAGAGACTACATGCTATTTCATCTTCCTGGAAGAGTCTTTTCATTCTTCCTCTCCACCTTATCTAGCTGAGTCCCACTCACTCTTCAGGGCTCAATTTTACTACCTCTTCTCCTGGACCCATGAAGACTAAACTAGATGCCCTTCTTACATGTCCCCATGGCATTCTCAATTTATCCCAAACACAGCTCTCTATTATATGGCAATTACCTTTTTGTTCATTTGTGCTCTCCACTGACATGTACAAACCCCTATGGTTGGGATGGAATCTAATTCCCTATTACATCCATAGTATCTAGCCCAATGTCTACTCATCACAGGTGCTTAGAAATATTTGCAGAATAAACATAGGCCTGGAATGCTTTGAATAGAACAAGACAGTTGCAGCATAAAATAGTCACTTCTTTTAGAAAGTTAAATAGGAGGAGGTGGCTGGCTGGCAACTCTTGATCTCTAGGCTGTGAATTCGAGCCCAACTTTGGGTGTAGAGATTATTTAAAAATAAAATCTTTAAAAAAAAAAAAAAAAAAAGGTGGCACCTGGGTGGCTCAATCAGTTGAACATCCAACTTTGGCTCAGGTCATGACCTCGCGGTCCATGGGTTTGAGCCTGGCATCAGGCTCTATGCTAACAGCTTAGAGTCTGGAGTCTGTTTCTGATTCTGTCTCTTTCACTTTCTGCCTCTCCCCCAACTTGCATGCACTTTCTCTCTCTCTCTTAGTCTCTCTCTCTCAAAAATAAGATTAACACTAAAAAAATTAAATATTTTTTAAAAAGAAAATTAAATATGAAACATTTTGGAAAAAACAAAATTTCCAAAAAAGACTTTTTTTAAGGTCAATTTTGAGCATTTGTAATTAGATATTTCAAAAGCTTTAATAAAGGTCCTGATGCAAGAAAAAGATGTATTTTATCATATGCTATAAGATATATAGATACAGATATATTTTAAAAAACTATAAACTATGGAAGAAAGCCTTTTATAGTTTGTTGTCCTTAAATGCAGTTATACAGTTTGGTCATTTCCAACAATTTTTTAGGGTTCATAAACAAAGGTCCAGATTAAAGAATCTTTCCAAGTAGTTTTGATATAGGCAAATCCCACTTGATTATTTTACCCTAAAGACTCTATTGCCCAAAATGATGATTTCTATTATGTATGAAGCTTTTAATAATTATCTTTTTAAATTTTAATCACTGGTAACATTACTCTGGGTGTATATAATTTTAGAGGTCAATTACTATTTAAAATGGAAAAATGGACTACCAAAATCACTTTATTACACCATAATTTTAGTATCAAATAATTACAAAAACTGAAGCTTCACTAGAACTTGGAAATCTCCTCAAAGCACTTTTCCAACAGAAGACTTTGTTAAAAATAAAACTTGTTTTATGCCATTAGAAAATGTCAAAATTTTAATAATATAAATTGTAACAGAAGGCTTTCATTTTGCCTAATTAGAGGAAAGAAATTTGTTTTGTTTTTAAAGTAATATTTTTATTCATAAACAGCAACACCCCAAAGAGGCCATAAAGGGTGTGAAGAGCAGATTTTATGGGAGATAAAGCAGAATAGTCACACTACATTTCCAGAGTATTTGCATTTGGTTTTTATTCGATGCCTATTTATACTGATTTCTAGTGTTATAGTGATAACAAGATTTTCCAATTTTATTTCTGTTGAAAGATCAAGATTGTAATTGCATACCTCCAGATGACACCTACAGAAGCCTTAGGGCGTCCCTAATATGGACACTCCAGGTATAATTTATTCAAAGCAAGCAAGCAAACAAACAAACTAGGATCACTGAATTTCTTTTGTCAGTTACCATTTCTATCCATCAATGTTTACTGAAAACCTATTGTAGTTATGACTCAGTCCCTGCACGGGTGAGGAGTAGGGGGTTGAAGAGGTGGTATTTAAAAGACTTCCGTCTTGCATCCTAGCATCTCGATTCTTGCTTTTTGCCAATAGAAAGAAAGAGCAAGAGATGTCAGGAGAGAAGACAGAGTCAGTGACAGAAGCTAACTTAGTCAACTCCAAGGGCCCTTTGGGCCTCTTATAACCCCACGAAGGGTCTCGGTTCACTTTTATTGAGCATGTACCCACTTAAATCTGAGCTTGTTAATTGGGACAGCCTACTCTGTTATGGCATGGTTGGTAGGCTGGTTGATTTTTGTTGTTGAGGAAAACAGTATACTATTCTCTAGACTACTATTTGTACTGCTAGTTTGTTGAGGAAGTGACTATTCTTGTATGGTCACATTAATGCTATCCCCAAAATATATTATATTTGTGTCTCAGTCTCAAGTTCTAGCTCTCTATCTCTCGAATCTTCTCTAATTTACCACAGGTAGGTCGCTTTTGAAAAAAAAAAGCTATGAATATTAAATATGAAATTATATACCCTACAATTATATGTATTCCATTCTAGTAGAGAAGACTGGATAGGAGAGAAATCCAAAAGCTACGAATAGATTGTACTGCCTACATAACAGAATAGAAAGAAGAGATGTCAGAGAGTAAACTGACCAATTTGAGAGGGACTAGGTAGAGTTCCAAGAATGACAGTATTTGGAGCCTAAATATTTGTGAAACTATATTTCATAGTACATCACACTGACCAAAAAGCTTGTGTTAAGTGAAGAGAATGGAAATAGGAGAAACATGACATATGAAAGGGAGAAAGGTATAAGCTGGTTAAAATCCAAAGATTAAGTGGGAGGAAGGTGGCACTGAGAATAGTGAGAAAGAAATCTGAGACAACAGAAATACTGACAAACCCCATCACTTCTCCAATCAGCATAAAGGAAAAGTAGATAGTAAAGTGGGACCAAAAAAAGATGGGTTTATCTTAGAAAAGAACAATGTTATCAAGAGTGGAAAAAGTCAATAAAGGGAAAAATTAAGTAGAAAGGAAGTGCAAGTTATAAAAATAATTAAATGGGATTTGGGGGGCATTTGGTTGACTCAGTCGTTAAATATCCAACTCTTTATTTCAGCTCAGATCATGATCTCACAGTTTTGTGAGTTCGAGCCCCACATGGACTCTGAGCTGACAGAGTGGAAACTGTTTGAGATTCTCCCTCTTCCCCTGCCCCTCCCCCATTCACATTCCCTCTGTCTCTCTCAAAATAAATAAATCAACTTTAAAAAAATGGGATTTTGAATATTTACTTACACATACATATATGAAATGTCTGCTTAACAAACTGAATGCAGAACAGTGGAGAAGACGTTCAGTTTGAAGCCCCTTTATTGAGTGACAGTGAGTCTTAGGACCACACCTCCCTATGCTTGCTAATACATTAATGTCAAAACCTAATATTGATATTAAATAAATCACTGAATCTTTGCTAAAGTCTATAATATGTAACTAGAAATAATTTTCTAAAGATGTGTGGATAAATGTGAATACTCATAATAGTGTGCTGTGAGTACTACTATAAGCACTTTTTCCTTTTTTGATATTTCAATATCCAGCAGTGTGTAATTATATAATGTCAACCTGTTATGTTTGAAAATAATACCCCCACAGGGGTTGGCTTATATCACAAGATCTTTGAATATGAATGTGGTTATAAGAATTTTCCTTTTGATTATACCTATGTTGAGGTAGTTTGTTGCTATAGGTTATGGTAATAATACTTCACATTTTATAGCCTATTCATCCAAGGATTTGGGAAATGTTGCTAAAAATAGGAGAGCTAAAACTCAATAGCTATAAAACCTAACATCGTGGTTCTTTCCCTACTTATTGTGGAACATATTTTTCTTACAAAAAAGTAAGTTTTTTTTACTATTTCTCAAATTTTTCCTTGGTAACTGAGGAAGATTATGCTAATATAAATGTAGAGGCAATTACAAGAAACATACATAATGAACTAGAGTAGATACAATTGAAGAAACTTTATATCTAAAGCAAAGAATAGATAAGCAGTTAAAAATTGCTTTGAACACTAATGAAAAACACACTATATTTAAAAGTACAATGACACTAGTGAGCTTCTATTTTAATTCCTTTCTTGGGCATATAACCGGACCCATGTTTGCAAAACAGAAGACTATGCCTAGAGTGTTAGCTAATTCACCACTTGGAATTAAATGTACAACTAGCTCATAATCCACTGAACAAATCCATGACTCACAAAGGCAGCTCCTCCTTAATACAAAGAGTAGACCAAAGAGAAGGAAGCTTTTAAGACTAGCAGAGGAAGAATAGGATATAATTTGTTTACACACAAAAACTATTGTACAAATGTTGTAAGTATATTCATGCGTAATGAAAATAATGATGCTAGAGTATTACAGCACTTTAAGGAAGAAAATATTTATGATATTTAATATCAACTTATGTGCATCTCATATTGAAACTGATGTTATATTTTCTTCCCTTCTTGCCTGTCAACCTAAAACTTCTTATGTAACCTTACATGTGGATGGTTCTATTTTTGTTGTTGCTTTGCTTTGTTTTAATAATGTATTCAAGTAGTAGAAATACAGAGTATCTCAGGGTGGTTTGAAATTGAATACATGTTTCCAATTCCATTGCTTATTCATTCAATAAATATTTAAAGAGGTCTTAATATGACCCAGGCACTAGACTAAGAGCTAGGGAGAAAGCCATGAATTAAAGAGATGTGGCCTCTGTCTTCATGGGCCTAACAGCCCAGAAAGGAAGACAGATCCCAGGAAAGCAAGTGTTGTGAGGGATGAAAAGAAGTGCAGGAGCCATGAGAGTATTGAGCAGGATGGCTGTGGGGGAGAGCGGTGTCACATAAGCCATGAAGGACGAGTTAAGAGGTAGGGCTTAGTGAGGTAGAATAATAAAGGGTAAGGGGAAGAGGAAGGGCCCTTCCTGAGAGAGGGACCAAGGATTCTGTGGCAAGAAATAACACGACAAATGAGGATAAGCCAAGAGTCTTCGATTGCATAGTCAGCACCATACCAGCAGTAGCCGTGTTATTTTTTGGGTTCATTGATATATCATCCTAGTGCCTAGCACACAGTAGTCAGCCAATTAATTTTTGCTAAATGAATGTGGTTCAAGGATAGGTAACTAAGAGAAGATCAACATAAAATGATTCTTTACAGATAAATTAAGACCAGATATCCAGGACCTCATAGGCATGTTAAGAATGTTTAAGTTTACCCTAAAATGGGAAATCACTGAAGGTCCTGTGCAGGGTAGTAATATATTCAGAAAGATGGTTTTTCCTATTATCATATTTCGTCAACTCTAAGATGCTACTGAATATAGAATGTGTCATCAGGTAATATATGACTTATTAAAAAAACAAATGCTACTAATTAAACTACAAATGCAAAATCAGTTGTAAGACTTATCTTGATTTCAAAGAAGTCCAAATGTAAAAAAAAAAAAAGTGTGTATTGCAGTTAATAAAATATATTGTGTGGAGAATGGATTAAAAGTGGGAAATCACAGGTACAGAGCAACTAGTTAGAAGGGTATTATCATGATTGCATCAATGACTCAGGCTATTGCAGAAGTGTAAGACTGAACCATAACCATGGCAGTTAAGAAAGAGGAAAGAAAGAAAAGCTATTCAGGAAGTAGAACTGTGAGAACTTGTAACTGTTGAGTATTAGAGTGAGAAAGTCTAAGGCACTGGGTGGATGGTTTATTGAATTGGAAACATTAGTGTGGATGCTATGAAGTAAAATCTAGGCTAGAGATATAAATTTGTGATTTATCAGCATATAGATCATGAATGAAGTCATGGGAGCAAAGAGAATTCTTTTTTTAGGGCAGCAGGTTTTAACCAGGGGCCATGACTCCAGCTGCATTACTGAGTGTGAGTTGGAAATGACCATGATGGGAGACAGTAAAAGAAATCAAAATCTTCCTGACATAATACAAAAGAAAGAAATGAGGGCCTGACAAAGGCATGAGCAGTGAAACAGAAAGAGGGTTCAGATTGCCCAGATATTGTAAAGGTGAGAGCCTAGGACTTAGGGACTAAACTGGCTGTGGAGGCTGTGAAAGCAGAACTCTTCAGCTCTTCACAGGTTCCTGGGTAGATCTTAGTGCTATTAACTATATAATAAGAGACAAAAAAGAAGGAGAAGGAGGAAGAGAAGAAGGAGGAGGAGGAGGAGGAGAGGGGGGAGGGGGAGAGTAAGGGAAAGAGGAGGGAGAGGAAGAGGGGAGAGGAGAAGGGGGAAGAGGAGGGGAGAGGAGAAAGGGGAGGGACAAAGGAAAGGGAGAAGGGGAGGGGGAGGAAGGAGAAGAAAGAAGCAGCTTGCAGGGATAAGCTCTAGTTTAAGGCCTTTTAATGGTTGACTCTGACCTATAGAACATCCCAGAGAAGATGTCTACCAGGTAATTTTAATGTTCAAACAAAAACAACAACATTATACCATGCTATATTAGAACCTAGTTCATCCTACAAACAACACTGGAGACATCCTGAGCATACCAATTTTGTTCAAGAAGAGGTATCATCATAATATCTAAGAGTTCAATCTCTATGGTTAGATGGTCTGGAAGACAGTCTTTGCTCCAATGCTACTGGCTAAGAGATCTTGGGCTAGACACTTGACATCTCTGAGCCTTGGTTTCCTCATTGGTAAACCGAGGATAATATTTAGCTTCTAAAGGTGTTTTACAAATGAAATAAGAAACAAAAACATGTAGAACAGTGCTTGGCATGTGTAAAGCATTTGATACATTGCAGCTATTTTTATTATCTGTTTTGGTGTGGGAAATTTGTTTAATGTTGATGATTGTATTTATTCTTGTCATTCTTACTTCAATTATTTATTGGCCCCTGCTATGTGGGAGATACTGGTAACCAACTGCTTCTACCATCTCTCTCATCTTTTGTTCTAATCATTGAATCAGTTGCTATTCCTTAATTTTTTTTTCTGTTTCCTATGTTCTTTGATGTCTCACCCTCAGTCTGGGCTAAAATATCAGCAAGACCTCACATGCATGCCAGCACCTAGTCATACAAACTTTCTTCCTCACCAAATAATAGGATATAAGGAAGACAGACATGCTTCAAGGTACAGAGGACCCATGTTTGAACCAACAACTTATATTTCTACATAGTTTATGTATTACAAGACAAAGGTAATTTCAACATCAGAGCGAGTCAGTTCCTCAAAATGATTTAAATCTTTTTCTGCTACTCTNTCATTTGTGATTCTCTTTTTATAACATTTATAATTTTAATACTTATATGTACCTTTCTTCCTTCAGGGCTTTGTTCCTCTTTGCTACTGTTTTGTTATCATTAAAATGCTTTGAAACAAAGTCATTTTGAAGCTATTCTTGCTTATGCTTTTATTTTTCTCTACTTGGCTTTAACACTAGTTTTTAAATTCTTACCCAGAGTTGCCTGTTGGAAACTGCCCTTGTTATTGAAGAGGTCATCATGATTTACAATAGATATAGATATATATTCTTTTGTGGTTTCTAGATTTCCCTTTGCTTACTTGTTTTGGGAAATTCTTCAATCTGCCTCTATCTGCAAATTGATTACTTACTCAGCTAGAATTTCATTACTTTACTTTGAAATTGTTTCCTTTTATTTAATTTTTGTCTTCTTCTGGTCTGTGTACGCCAGTAGGATAAAAGGAAAAATATCCTACATATCACTATCCTAGTTTAAAAAGACTCCCATATGATAGCCACCTGTTGTCTCTTCACTCATGGCAGACCACCCAGGATCCCACGCAGAAATGGAAATCTCACATCAGTTCCTTCACCAAAGAACACAGACTCCAGAATTAAAACACAGGCATATATTTCCTGTATTTAGGGGAACAACAGCTATGGAGCATATTTTTTATGTGTCAAGATAGCACTCCTTTGTTAACTGTAAAAGCTCATAATCTAGTTGGGAGAGAAAAAAACACCATGGAACAGTTCAAGGATCACCACACACACAAAAATGAAGTGCAAGGGGCACCTGGGTGGCTCAGTAGGTTAAGCTTCCTTAACCTCTTGATTTTGGCTCAGGTCATGATCTCACAGTTGGTGAGACTGAGTCTACCCTGGGCTCTGCCCTGACAGCACGGAGCCTTCTTGGGATTCTCTCTTCCTCACTCCCTCTGCTCTTCCTTGCTTGTACTCTAAAAAGAAAAAATAATAATTGCAAATTTTAAAGTAATGTAGATAAACTGAATATACAAGTCACTCAAAGAGGATACAGAGCAAGTGACTATTTCTGATCAAATAGAATGAAAGAGATCCTAGGAAGAAGAAATTTTTTAATTAAGTGAAAAAATCTGGTAGACATTTAACAAAAGCAATTTTGATTATTTCAAATAGGCAATAGTATGGAGGTTTCAGAGAGCCAAGAGGCACAGAGACCAATGAAATAGTTTGAGACTCACTCTATTCTCAATTCAAATAATATATCTGATGCTTTCACATTGGTTTCAGTTCTCTAATAATCTGGATATTTCTCCTGCAATGTTTAGCTGATATAACTTCCCTACCTCTTAAAAATAGGGGAGAAAGTACAAAGAGTTTTTGCCTGAAAGTAGGTGACAACTTCAAAAGGGAAATAGGTTCCTTTATAACTGTCATGGAACAAAAATGTTTAGAAGTGATAGTAGCCCATCTTAACTCTATTTCCTCATGTGAAATTGTCTGATAGGCAGAGTCCTTTCCATTCTTTGGTAAGAATATGAAAATGAAGCTGACATGATTTTTAGATGGAGATTTCTTACAGAAACTCTCCAAGCATTATATGTTACATTTGTTACAAAATGTCTAAATTGTCTTCTGAAAAAAGATCTTATTTGTTTCACATAGATCATAAAGAAAAAGTAAGTCATGGTGTGCTTTGGTGGCTCAGTTGGTTAAGCATCCAACTTCAGCTCAGGTCATGATCTCACAGCCATGAGTTTGAGCCCCACGTTGAGCTCCGTGCTGACAGCTCAGAGACTGGAGCCTGGTTTGGATTCTGTGTCTCCCTCTCTCTCTGTCCCTCTCTTGCTCATGCTCTGTCTCTCTGTCTCAAAAACAAATATTTTTTTTTAAAAAAAACTTTAAGTAAATTATTAATTGTGTGGTGAATACATGGGGAAATTTTTACCAAGTCTCTCCAGGGTCAAAGATATGTTGAGAGGAAGCAAAAGGGAAGAGCTTTTTGGAGCAGATCAAAAGAAAACAAAATAAGAAACTTAACAGAAGTTTTTAGGCTTTGGGCAAAAACACAGTAGGAGAGTTAAACAAGAAACTTTATTCTCTATGAAATAAAATGGATATAGTCTATTGGGAAGAATAATCTTGACTTAGAGAAAAGTCTCAATTAGAAAATAATTTCTCCAGAGTGTAGTATTCATAATTTCAAGCATAAAATAGAAACTATAATGAAAAAATATATTAGTAAAATTACATTAGAGTTTGAAAATTTATAATTAATTATAGAGGATGAAAATACAAGAATTTACTACTCAAAAGAGAAGGTAAAGGTGTGTCACAAAAATTCCTATTTCATGAATCACTTAGTTTTGAAAAGAATTGGATGTCTTCATGTTTGTGAGTGAAACCTAAAATGTCCAAATAAAACAACAACAAGAATACCTCACTCAAAAATGAGGACTTTCATAACAGGGTTTTAGCTCTAACTTTATCATTTACTGTGTTCCTTCAGTATTTTCATTATATATATTAATACCTACTATGGAAATTTGTTGTGATATATATAAAGAACCTAAAATTTCCTGTTAAGTATGATGTGTTAAACACACCTATTCTCTGGTCCTTCCCCAAATCTCTAGACTTTAAACACACACACACATACACAAAAAGAAAAGAAAAATTCTAAGCAAAAATCCACAAGGACAATAAAAATGAGTGAGAAGAATGTAGGAGACAAGAGATGACATGATAATTTTAGAAGCTAAAAAGCAAATGGGTGAAAGGGAAGTGTGTCAACATAGAGAAAGCTGAAAACTAAGTCTATGATCAAATTGCACCACAGAGCTTGGAAAGCCTCAAGAACTAACGGCACCAAGTATTTCTGAAGGTAGGTATACAGGGGGACTTCAAACAAAATTATAGACAAATCTTTTTCATCCATTGGAGAGGATAAACTAGAGAAGTTCTGAATCCAAGGACAGGTTACAGCTGAAGGCATGGGAAAGGTATCAAGCTGAAACAAGGGCTTTAAGTGGAAGTTTACTTCAAGATACCCCACGACATAAGATTAAAGATTCTTCTCTGAATTGGCCCAAGGGAAAAGATATAGAAAGAGAAACGAAAGAAAAATAGAAAGAGAAATGAGAGAGAAAACAGTTAAACATTTAGGGATCCATTTAACAGATCCAATATTAAAATATCAGGAATTGCTGAAAGAAAAAAAAACAAAAACCTAAAATGGACAGTGATAAATTATTACAGAGCTAAAACAAAAAAAATTCAAATCCTGAAAGTCAAGTTCTCCAAATTAACATCTGGGTAAAAACAGTTCTTTTAAAGCACTGAAGACAACTAAGCCAGCCAGGATTTGAAGAGCCAAGATCACAGAGAAAGGGTAATGCATTGAAGTGAACCTTACATTCACTGATGGTCCTCAGAGCATTTGTTAATTTGTATCATGGGGTTTCGAAGCTGAACAAAAAGGGTTGGTCTAAACTTTGTTGTCAGTATCAATGGTTTGGGGAGAAACAAATTCAAGTTCAGGGATACCCAGGCTTCCAAACTTGAGGAACCAATATCCTAAAGAAAAGAGGATGAGAGGGAGGATTAAACCTGACATTCCTTGGAACTTTTTCTCCTCAAGGCATTTGCAGAGTCTTAAGTTTTTCAGGATTAGAAGCAAAAAAAAACAAGCAGAAATTTGCAGATAGAAGTTAAAAATGAAGCAGAATCTTTAACTGACCACAGTGTCAGGACAAAAATTAAAATTTAAAGCCAACCAAGGATAAGAGATAGTGATAAACAGTCCCAGACTTTTAGCCAAGATCCTCCAAAATACTCTAGGAGCAAGAACATACTAGGAAGAGACTACCTGCAAATGTACCAAGGTGATTCATCCCTCCTCTAACTGCCTGCTAAAGAAGAGAAAATTCTCTCTGGAAAAAGATAAAAATCATCCAGAGCCTCTATAAGTTTTAATTTACAACACCCAGCATTAAGTCAAAAATCATCATGCATGCAAGGAAGATAAAAATGACTCGAAAAAAAGAAAACATAGACCCATGGGTAGTCTAGGTATTAGAGTTATCAATATGGACTTCAAAATAGCTACAATAACATTCAAGAAAATAAATGGCAAGATGAATAATTTCATCAGAATTGTCTATATTAAAAACAATCCACTGAAAACTTAGAATGAAAAAGTGTTTAAGAACTCAGAATAAGAAATCTATAGACGGGTATAAACAACAGATTAGGCAAGCAAAAGAAAGGATTGATGAATGAGACAATAGCTCATTAGGGAACAAAAATCCAAACTGAAACATAAAGAGAACAAAAGAGCAGAAAATTCAGAAAAAGCATTAGAGTCAAGCAGGCCACAGTAAAAAGTTGTAACAAACATGTAAGTAGAAATTTCAGGATGACAGCTATGGGGCAAATCTATAGAACAACCAGCACAGATGAAGGCAGAAGAACAGAAGTCTAGAAGAGATATTTCTAACACAGTGAATACAGTGGTCATCCAAAGTATTAGAATTTCAGTTCCGTGAGTATTCCACAAAACCAGCAAACATTTCTAATACATTTTAACTTAAACGAGTGATGTCTTACAATATGAGTAGTATGTGATGCTGGATGTCACATGATCATAACTGAACCAATGGTCCTTGAAATTCACTTTGATATACAAGTGCTTTGGATTACAAGCCTGTGTCCGGAATGAATTATGCTCACAAACCAAGGTTTTCCTGTATAATTTTACTGAAAGAATGAGAATGGAGATATATTTCTGTGTTGAAATGATGGGATATAAGAGAGCCAAACCATAAACTTCTAGAGCAGAAAGTCAATAAATAATATTTAAAACTGACAAATCGGGGACGCCTTGGTGGCTCAGCTGGTTAAACGGTTGACTTCAGCTCAGATCAAAATCTCACAATTTGTGAGTTTCAGCCCCATATCAGGCTCTGCACTGACAGTGTGGGATTCTCTCTCTCCCCCACTTGTACATGTGCATGCTCTCTCTCTCTCTCTCAAAATAAATAAAATAAAATAAAATAAACCTTTAAAAAAACTGACAAATCAAAAATAATAATAATAAAAGCTGTTATTTAGATACATGGGAGCAAATATTAAAAAAAACACACACACAACTGGGGCACCTGGGTGGCTCAGTCATTAAGCATCCGACTTTGGCTCAGGTCATGATCTCATGGTTCATGGGTTCAAGCTCATGATGGACTCTGTGCTGACAGCTAGCTCAGAGCCTGGAGCCTGTTTCAGATTTTGTGTCTCCCTCTCTCTCTGACCCTCTCCTGCTCACGCTGCCTCTTTCTCTCTCTCTCAAAAAAAAAAAAATTAAAAAATTTTAGAAAAACAGCTAAAAATAATTTAAAGCAGTTGCTTCTGGAGAGAAGGAATTTGTAGAGAAAAGAAATAAAACAAGGGCCAGCTATTTTTTATGAGTCTTAAAGCATTATTTGATTTCTTAAGCATATGCAAATATGACTTTAAAAAGAAAAAGCTACATTAAGATAAAAAGATAAAGTACCTAATAAAATGACTAGTGTATGGTAGGTATTCCATAAATGTTTACTATATAAATTGTATGACATCAGGGAGTGTAATAAAAGGTAAGTCATTGACAATCTGCTGTGCTCAAGATCTTTCTGGAGTGAAGCATTGCCTGTAATTCTGCCCTAAATGTGTCTTCTGCCCTGAGTGTGTCTTCTTCCCCCATTTTCTAGAGTCTCTCCTGGTAACTATTCAGCAGGACTGTCCTGCCTCAGAGCAGAGTAAGCAGCTCTGTGACAACACTAAATTGTCACATGCCTATAAATGAATCATATGAACTGCCATAGGCCTCGATTTCCCAATTGTTCCAGGCTCATAGAGTTTGGCTACTAACCGAATGGTACGGACGACTGACTTTTCCCTTTGGTTATTAAATTCTAGAGAAACTTCAAGCCCTGATTTGATTCAGATTGTGAGGGCAGGCAGATCTTCTCTGTTAAAAATCTGGAACAGTTTATCCCTCCCCCTACTCCCACCAAACAACAGCAACAACCACAACAATACCATAACACTCACATTCCACCTTCAAGTAGCAATCAAGTCTGCTTAGGTGGCCATATATCTGAGAAACGACATTTATAGTGTGGCTACTTACAGCTTCAAATAGTGCAAGCAAACCTGATAAGTACCTGGAGAGACAAAGCTAGTACATAGCAGAGGCTCAGGGCTTGTTATTAGGAGGGATGGATAGATGCATGGATGTAAGGACAAGTATTGACTCAGGAGACAAATACAGCACACAGCAGCTTCATCTTAGACATACAGGGGCCAAACTCATGAGAGTGAGGCAATACCTTCTGTACTCCTTCCTCCACAATTTGGGGTCCAAATAGGGTTATCTTATATAGTCACAGATCTCAGAATTAGAAGGGCTATTGGGAGATCATTTCATTCTCTTTAACAGGTGAAGAAACCAAAGCTTTAAGAAGTTAAGGTAGGGGAAGATTCTGGGAAGACAGTGGTGGCAGTGGGGTAGTTTTAAATCACCCCAAATTCTGTCATGAAAACAGAAAAACAGCATGGTAGCAAAACCAAAAACCTGCAGACCAATATGTAAAACAAGATAAGTGATATTCTCTTTATTTCAGTTTATTTATTTATTTTGAGAGAGAAAGCACAAGCAGGGGAGGGGCAGAGAAAAAGGAGAGAGAATCCCAACCAGGCTCAACACTGTCAGTGCAGAGCTGACAGTGGGGCTCAAACCTGTGAACTGTGAGATCAGGACTTGAGCCAAAATCAAGAGTCAGACACTTAACCAACTGAGATACCCAGGCACCCTGGTGATAAGGTATTTATTTTATTGAACCCCCAAAACAAACAGCGAAAAAACATCAACAGCTACACAATCAATATGGAGTCACCATTTCTGTGTAAGGAGGTAGAGGAGTGTTTTCACATACCTGAGGACAACAAAACCCCCAAATCACTGGAAAATGTTACAGGCCAAGATCAAGGCTTTTTCCTCATAAAAATAAAATTGTTATTTTAGAGGTATGATTTCAATGTTGATTTCATTGATATCACAAAAGACTCATACACTCTAGTCTGCAGATTAGGTCACAGAAAATCTGAATATCGGTAAGTCATCAGGTTATACCAGTCCATTAATTGGCAATTCTTAAACATTGCTAAGAGAAGAGCAGTTTGAAAGACTATTCATGTGTGTATTTGTGTGTGTGTAAACTTATGTAGATCAATGTATCGATATTTTTAAATAATCTTTGCTTCAAATTATTAGTCTTTTCCTCTTGGCACTAAATCAAATGTTCTAGCAAGTCACTATATTTTAATTTTAAAATTGTTTGGAACTATGAAATTGGCCTTTAAAAATACTAATGTTTCAGCCAAGTGCTAAGGTATCCTTTTAGCATCAGGAATACTTGCTCTCATCTTGCTGATATCAAAACTGCTATTTTCCTCTCAAAATGCAGGGGAAGATGGTCCAGTATACATTGATATGGTGCCCCGAGGATGTCTCTATTTATAATGTGGGGTACTTCATGAACAATTCTGGTTTGAGGCAATAGTGCTCCAAGGCAGAACAGAGTGGTCTATCCCAAGTGAGTTTCTTAGGTGGCCCCTATGATGCAAATTGGGCTGCCCTCGAGGCACCCTATAAATTTATTATAAAAATCCAAAATAAAAAACCACAAAATAACAAAAAAAAAAAGTTTGTCTTAGTAAAATGAAAACTATTCCCCTGAACTCAATGTGACTTTTAAATAGAGCAGAGCAACAGTTCCCATAAGAAACAATGGAAGAGGCCTCTAGAACTATTTTAGTAGGAAATTACATTTTACTAGGAAGAAGCACTCTAGCACTGGTTTCTTGTATGAAAGAAACTGGTTTCTTCTCCGAAAGAAGTAAAAAAAAAAACAATTTTAATTTGAAGTTGCCGAAGTGATCATGGCGCCTTATGTGTTTGGCAATCATTATAGTGCTTTGTGGTTAGACATGAGCATCAACATTGTTACAGTTTATTGTGTCCAGAATTCATTTTAATAACCTTCTTATCACTTACTTTGACATCTCCAGAAATGTATGTTGGCAAGAATGGTTGGACAAATAGTTAAATAAAAAATCTGAAACTGTCTTTTAAGCTCTAGTTTTGTGACATCTGCTTCTGGCCATGGTAGAGGAACAGGGAGCCTTTCACCTTAAGCAATGAGAAAACATGACAAAAATAGAGGAAAGAGTTGTTTTCAGACATTGAACAATAAGCAGCACAGGAGTGTGGAACCTAAGAAAAGGGAAACAATGTGAGCTCTACTACTGTTCCGCCTTACTCCCTAAATGCAGTTTCTAGTTCTCAGAGAAGGGAAGGAAACCAATCTGAGCCCTGTGGTCTTGCTGGGTTTACAAGGCAGAAGCTGGAATTCAGGGAAGCCAAGACAGAATTTCCAAAGCAAAGTGCCAGAGAGAAGGGAGCTCCACAGATAGAGAGTTCCAGAGCTCTGTGCAGGATTTCCCACAGATCTTTAGCTGAGTACCAGTCTGTACGTGCAAGAGAAAGTAGTACCTTTGATCAAATAAAGAGGCAGCAGAAAAGCAGAAGGCCAATTAATCATTCCTACAGGACCAGAAAACTGTGTCTATCCCTACCAACCAGAGTGAGAAGACCTCATAATCCATGAAGCATGAGGGTGTATCTTCAGGTTATGCTGCTTTTGTTGCAAGGCCAAATTAGCCCTAGTTTAAAGGCTGTTCTGGATCTGCCAAAGTTTAAAACTCAGCTGCAGGGCACCTGGGTGGCTCAGTCCATTGAGCATTGAGTTCAGCTTAGGTCATGATCTCACGGTTTGAGCCCCACATCAGGCTCTGTGCTGACAGATCAGAGCCTGAGGCCTACTTTGGATTCTGTCTTTCTCTCTCTCTCTCTCTCTTCTGCCCCTCTCCCCATCTCCCCCTCTCTCTCAAAAATAAATAATAAAAGCAAAAAACAAAAACAAAAAAACTCAGCCTCAAAGGAATCTGGTTCCCAAGACTTAATTGTGTGCCAGGACAAAATACAACACTATTTACAGAAATACCAAAACATTTAGCACTCAAAACAAAAGCACAATATCCAGTATCCAATCAATACTCACCACACAGGAAAAGAAGCATACGTGAGAGTTAACAGAATTAGCTAACACGAGTGTGATGAGAAGAGAAATGAAGTTTTTTTTTTAATGGAACATTTAGAGATGAAAAATTAAGTATCTGAAATAAAATATATACACTGGATATGATTAATAGCAAATTGGGAGCTGCATGGGAGAGGGAGAGTGCATTTGAAGACATGCAATAGCAATTATCCAAAATGAAGCATGGTGAAAAAATAAAAAATTGGGGGTGGGGGGGAGAAGGATATCACTGACCTCTGGGATAATTCTCAAGTTGTCATAATATGGGCTAAAAATCTCCCAAAGTTGGTAAATTCTACTTAGTTTTAAATTCATGGTATCTCTGCAATAATTCTATTCTCCAATGATTAATAAACCTAACACTTGACTTGGGGAGATAAAAAGCCAAAAATTCAAAGCTAGTACTGAGAAATCAAACACAGTGTCTTAACTATGATACCGAGACAGTGAGAGAGAGAGAAAGAGAGAGAGAGAGAGAAAATAATTAACATCCATAAGAAGTGAATTAAGGTTGAAATGTCATGTGGTACTTTAGCCTGAATTCTGAATTTCCTTGTTCTCATCCATCTAAATCAGGCCCTAATGATATTTAAATGAAGCTACTTGTAATTCCCATAATAGGCAAACAGAAGGGAGGTTAAAATAATTCTATTATTTCATGATGATGAAACAGATTGAATATTTCAATTATTCTACTTATTATAGTACACATAGAACAATGCACTGTAATCTGCTTCGATATATATAGGCTCTTTAACCACACCACAGTGGGACTAATACACTCTATTTGGTTGAGCTTCACTCGCTGATTCAGTGTTGGAATAAAGTACTTCACAGATTAGCTTAGTCTGCAGCACTTAAAGGTCAGGATTTATTGTAATGTAAATCACAAAGCAATTTTATCTTGACAGAGATTACATACTGTTACAATATTTCTCGCTGAATCTAGTGATGCGTTTGCTTTTTCTTTGCAACTGCTGTGCAAATTGGACCGTAGCCCAGAAAAGAAAAAGAGATGGCAGGCTGCTTTGGCTTTTTAGAAACAACTTAATTCTCTTCATTTTTCAAAGTTCCACAAGAAAAAAAAAACTCTGAAAATACACATAAAATCATACATAAATACTTGTAAACCTTTACAAACCCTAAGCTCAAGTGCACACAGATATCTGTGAATGACCATCTATCAAATATTTCAATGTGTTTTAGGAAAAAGTATAATATAATTGCTAAGGGCTGACCTCTAATCATTCATACTCAGGTGTCTTGATACATTAGCTAAATTGTCTCCATTTTACAAACAGAATAAGAAGCATTTTAGGCTGATGAAAGACATCACAAACAAAAAGAAAACAAAGTATCAACAACCTCTGTGAAGATTAGGAAGTCCACTGCTGTCGGTGGTTTTTGTAGCAAATATTAAGTGGTAGAATGGCAACACCTTCCCAATTTTTCTTTCTTTGGAGACTGCACTTAAACTAGAAAAGGATTGGTACTAGAAATCAGAAATTCCTTTTTGATTACCAGGGAATTAAGTGAGCTATTCAAACAGTTTGAGGAGTCTTTATTCCTAAATTTCTCAAGACAAGAGAAACTAGTTTCCATCTTAAATTATGTCTCTCAAAAAATAAACACAAATAAAACGTCCCCACAAAGTTTAAACCAGTGTATGTATTAAATTTTGCCAAGTTTTGTCAATTCTTCATACATAGTTTACATTAATAATATGTAAAAATGGTGGTAAAGCCCTAGACTCACCAAAAAATATATCCATGGCTTGGGACACCTGGGTGGCTCAGTCCGTTGAGCGTCAGACGTCAGCTCAGGTCATGATCTCGCAGTTTCTGAGTTTGAGCCTCGCGTTGGGCTCTGTGCTGACAGCTCAGAGCCTGGAGCCTGTTTATGATTCTGTGTCTCCCTCTCTCTCTGCTTCTCTCCCGCTAGTGCTCTGTCTCTCTCTCTCTCTCTCAAAAATAAACATTTTTTTTTAAAACAAAGAAAAGAAAGAAAATGTATCCATGGCTAATCTTCAACTGCCATTACTCTATTTCTATTCCCCTCACCTGGGTCACAATTGGATATTTACCTTAACTCCAACTCTTACAAAGCACCTTTCCTGGAATGAAAGGGGAGATATTATCCTGTTTATCCAAATCCTGAGAAGCTCGTTCTTTCATGCTACCAGCTGTATCCTATCAAGGAGGGTTTTCCCACCTATCACTCATTCAGGGTCAGCCTTCCAGTCATTCCTACATCTGTAATCCAATTTTAGTTTGCTTCATCTTCTTTAAATCAAGTCAAATGTTGGTCTACATGAACTTATTTTTAAAAATTGACTTCCAAAATTATAGATTTGACTTGATAGTTTAAAAAAATTGATGTTTGCTGTATACCACTAGAAAGTCTCATGTGCCAGCTGTTGTCTGTATAGCAGCACATTTGGGGAAATAGAAGCTATACAAAGAGTTATGAAAATAAGAGAGAAGTGGTAGAAGTTCAACTTGTATGTGGGCAAGACATCATATTCTTATTCATAAAATGCAGGAATCCATCTCCATAATCACATGTACAATTACGCACAGGCACTTGACATCTGAAAGTTCTCTGTATACAGGCCGATCACACATCTTGGGTTGCTTGGGATAGTCCCAGTTTATGTCTCTTGTCCTGAAGCTCCCTCTGTCACTCTCAAAAATGTCCTGGTTTGCACCATACCCAAAAGGGCAGAGCAAATCATCCCCAGAAAACCAGAAGGTCGAAGACACTTCTCATGGAGCACACTCCTGTCTTCTATAGACGGCCCTTCAGCTCTTCCATACATGTTCTTGTCACCTTCATAGCAACCCCGTGAGTTAGCAATGTATAAATTACACATAGGCGAACAGGGTTAGGGAGGTGTAATGACTCAGGGTTCATACAGTTATTAAGTGACACAACTAGGATTCACATCCAGGTCTCTGCTCCACGTGAAGGAATTCCTTCTAGGGGATTGGGTGCAGGTGGGGCAGGGAGGGGAGGAAAAGGGTGGGGTTTGGGAGGCATAAATATCCTGAGAAAAAGCCCACTCCTTTTCATATTTGATTTGAAGACATTAGAGCAAGAAACAGGTCTGTGCTGTTGCCGCATTCCCGTTTCATAAGAACTCGTTTTCTATATCATACGTACCGATTAGAATTCCAGGTTTAAAGTGTTTGCTTCAGCAGCACATATACTAAAAACGAGAGAGAGAGAGAGAGAAACTGCCAGGATTATAAACAACAGGCCCCTTGTGATTTAAATGGACAGCTGTGTTCTGCCCTGAAAATCTAATCAAATTCTTAATTACAAGTTAAATTTTATAACTCAGTCTTCTTTTTTGATGCTGAAAAAAAAAAGAAAGAAAGAAAGAACGAAAGAGATAGAGGAAAAGGAGGCACCCCTGTGAGGAGATACGAAGAAAAAGGAAGGACGCGTAACAAAACAGTCAGCCTGTCTTTCCCGTCCGACCCTCCTTTCCTCCGGCACCACTTCACGCTGCCAAACACATCTACCCTCCCAGCTCGCATGCGGGAGGCCCAAAAGCTTTACATTACACCACTGGTTTACACCCTGAGGAACGGCGCGTTAGCTGCAAAATACATTTTGAAGCAACTTTCTAAAAGGCACATCTATATTTACCAATGTGTTCCACATGATTAAACTGTGAAATTTGTCTCCAGTTTGGCAATACCTTTGAGAGATGTTGTGAGGTTTAGAAAGAAAATGCCTGCGAAGTGCCTTGAGTTTCATGAAAGGAAAGCACCGTATACATCCAAAGGTGCTATTCCACGCCTTGGTGCTATATTGGTGCAACAGCAAATAAAATAGCGTAAGTTATGATGTCACAATGTTGTCATGCAACATCATACACAGTGAGAGCAAGAGAAATCTGTTTGTAGAATGCCTCTTTTCCCCTCCTCTTCTGCATGTTAAAGCATATGGCATCCAAAACTAGTTCACAGTGAACTTCATCTCTGCCACTGCTGTAAATGAAGTTTCTTCTCAGGCAGATGTCAGTGCTAAAACTTTGGTGTTCATAAATACCAAATTTACATAAAATCTATACAGCTTTTTAAAGTCTTTCTTGGTTGGTGTAGGCTGATTGGCTAGGATACATAAGTCACTTATTTCTTCCTGAAATGATTATATTTCCAAATTCACTAATTTGAAAAACAATAATTATGAGGGGGGCACAGTGACATTCCTTGAGGTCTCTCTGGCTGTAAATGTTATGTGCCAGGTTGAAAGAAAGACAAAAAATTAGGAAGTTAACTGAGATATTCTTGGATTCTTAATATAGGCCTATGGTCCCAAACTACTCATCACCATTTATTGCAAAAAGCATCATTTGTAGATAGAATAAGAAATCAATCTTACAGGTACTTTATTCCCTGAAAACATTGCCAAAATAACCTGTTCATAAAGCAAATGAGTTTACTGTTTGCCACAGTAAGTGAGACCACTACTTTGACAAGAATCTTGGTGGAGTTTCAGAAGGGGAAAAGTAAAGATCAGACATGTATAAGATTTGGGGAGTTTGGTTTAAGATGGATTTTCTGGTGTGAGAAGAGGGGATTCATTATGATTGGGCAAGTCTGTGATCTAATAGTTTAAGATTGGTAGACATGAAAGGGGGAGGTTTAAAAAAAAAAAGGCTTCAAAGCAATTTTGAAGAGTAAACAGTTTTTAATGTTGCTTTATTTGAGTAGTCTAATATCACTTTAAAAAGATTTTCAGGAAGTTTCTGAAATGAGCAATAAAGTTATTAGCAACTTGATCTTCCCAGGCAACTTTCTGAAACCATAAAATCAGGTTGATGAAGAGAGTGGAATAATAAAGTCACCTTAATGAAGCATCTGAGGGTTTTTTTTAATTTATTTATTATTTATTTTACATTCAAATTAGTTAGCATATGGTTCAATAATGATTTCAGGAGTAGATTCCTTACTCCCCTTACCCATTTATGAAGCATCTGAATTTCAAAGTCATGGTAATATAAACCATAAGCTGTTATAGATATAGATAGTCCTGGTTTTCAACACCTTTAATCACCAGTGTTATTGAAATTCAGCTTTTCTGAAAAATGGATCCACTTTAAACCAGCAAAGCAGGCAAAGGCTTCCTCTCAGATACCACCTTCCATTACTTTGTTTCATTGTCGACCACATTCAGATTGGTCCATTTTTTCTTAAGGAAGTTACTTCCTTATATAAGATCACAGTCAATTCTTATCTTAGGGATTATTCCTTTCTTTTACATGACATAGTATAACTGTGTATACGATATAGTTTAACATTTTGAGGATAAACCTGCAATTCCTTGGAAACCCCTCATTGTTAATGCTATAATAAAAATCCTGATCATCTCTCTATTCTGTTTAAAACTTTTTATTAAGTCTCTGTCCTCTAGATAATATCTAAACTTCACAACATGCCTCTCAAACCATATTTCTCTCTGCTCCTCTCTCATTTCACCACATCTATGAGTACATACTTGAATTCTATATGCCAACTGCATTAAACCACTTGCAACTTCAGAATATACCTGGCTGTCTTCCCACACTGGGAGGTCTTCTCCATGCAGAGCTGTGTCTATCTCCTAATTGTCCATTTATTTGCTAATCTATTCCACTCTGTCAGTAAGCAACTTGAGGACAAGTACTATGCCTTAGCATATTTTTTAGGAAATAGAGGTCACTCAATATATTTTCAATAGGTAGTCAGTGAATTGATAGATCAAATTTTATGATTGTGACAAAAAAAATCATAAAATGATGAGATCTCAAAAATTCAGCTGATAGATCCTAAACAATGAAGAGGAATTCTTTTGTATAATCTTATTAAACATTATTAACACTTAAAAATGTTTATTTATTTTTGAGAGATACAGAGCCTGTGAGCAAGGGAGGGGCAGAGAGAGAGGAGGAGAGAGAGAATCCCAAGCAGGCTCCACAGTGTCAGTGCAGAACCCAATACGGGGCTTTAATTCACAAACCACGAGATCATGACCTGAACTGAAGTCTGTTGCTCAAATGACTGAGCCACCAAGGTGTCTTGAGAAATTCTTAAAGTGTTAGTTCCAAATCAACAGTGAAATTTAAGAGAATTAAAATTAAGGTTTGCACAAGCCAGATTTGGGGGGAGGGGGTACTTCTTTATGTTATTTTAATAGGTAATGCAGTTAGTTACATGATTTAAAAATCAAAAAGTATAAAGTGTTTTGCACAAACCAGCTTAATAAAAATGTAAAAGTATGAGAATGCATTCTGTTGTGAGGCTGTGGAAAGACATGCACTTTCATACATTACTGGCAAATCCTTTAGGAGGGGAATTCAACAATGTCTAATAAAACTATATACACATTTACCTTTTGACCCAGTTAGTTCACTTCTAGGAATTTACCCTGAAGATACACTTACAACAATAGAAAAATACATATGTACAGGGTTATTCACTTGTGGCATTGTTTATAATTGTGAAATATTAGAAACAACTAAAATGCCCATAAATAGAATGGTGATGAATAAACCATGCTACATCCACAGAGAACTATGTGGCTATTAAAAAAAGAATAAGAAAGATCTTTATGAACTGATATCGGGTGATATCCATAATACATGGTTAAGAGAAAACAGTAAAATGCAAGGGTATCTATAGTATTTTGCCTTTCAGGTAAGAAAAAGAAAAGGGAAATATAAGGAAATATACATATGTCTGCTAGTTTTAGCAACAAGACACATAGAAAGGATAAACTGGAAATGAATGAAACTGGGTAGCAACAGGGGTAGAAACAGAATGGAAGGACTGGAGGAAAAGGAACAGGTAAAATGGATGAGTGGGATTATCTCTAAGTATACCTTTGTACACAATTCTGATTTTTAGAACAATGACATTGTTTCACATACACAAAATACAAATAAATGTTAAAATTTTAAGTGGGACTTGGAAAGTGGGAAAGTCAGAATGGAAATATAAACAACAACAAATGAGCCTAATCCTATTAGAAATAAATAACATAACCCTATTTAAGAAGACAAAGAAAAAAAGAACTAACATAAGTCATTGTGGATAACAACATTTTTAATATATACTTTAACACTAAAGACAAAATAAACTGATAAAAGTACTATAACTAATCAATAAATTATTCTGAAACTGTATCTATTCTAGGGTTGAGCAAATAAATATACTGTGGACATTAAGAGCCAGTATCTATCTCACTTTTAGGGAAATAATTTACAAATCATGAAAGGGGGAAGGCTAGAATGGATTCAGTGGTGATGGACAGGAAGTGGGGATGTTAGTATGAATCATGGTTTTTATTATACAGACAGATGAGGAAAGAGAGAGAGAATGTGCTTCCCTGTTATGCCCGTTAATAGGGTCTAGAAGCAATGACACCTGAGTTGTTATGAACACATCTAGCCTCCAGATCTTAGTTTCTAAAGACATAAATAAAAAGAACCACGACTCCTTGGAGAAATGGCTGAATCCAGGGCTGGAGCAGAGAAAATTCCATATGGGTATGGGACATCTAATGGAACCAGAAAAAATGGAAGTGTTCATATAGATCTCTCTCTCTCTCTCTCTCTCTCTCTCTCACACACACACACACACACACACACACACACACACAGAGGCATGCACACAAATTGCATAAAGCTTAAATTAAATAAAGAAGGAAAATATATGAAATTTTAAAAAAATCACCGGTGGCAAGGGAAACTATGGAGAAAAATACATGAAATATTCAAGTTAGATATTTGAAATTAATTAATTTAATCTTTGTTTGAGTTTTCAATTTTACTTTGTCTAGGTACACAGATCCAGCTTCTCCACCCACTTATTAAAGAATGTTTAGAATAAAAGTATAAGCTATAATTTGTATCATTTGCTCTTATACCATAAGCAGGACAAAGGAAACATTTCCATGTGCTTGTTCATTTTAATCCTTCTTCTCTTTGTCTATTATGATCATTACAAAGAAAGATTAAATACTGCATACTTCACCTCTATTCTCAAGAATAATTTGCACAACCAAAAGTAAGTTCCAGTTTTATGTCTTATGAACTTATGTCTTATCAGATTGGTAAATAACTATAGATAACATTCCTTTACACTCCCTGGGTTGCCCTGGAGATCAGCGTAGGGGATATAATTCTGGTTGCCAATATCAGCGTCAGGTGGATATTTCTGTTTTATGTAAAAGTTAACTATTCTTCAGAGAATTGCATTAGCACATATTCATGCTAATGGTGGGTATTCTGACAATTAGTCAGTCACTGCCTGGGTCAGCTCTTCTAAAGTTGCTCTGAATGTTATTTAAATCTTCTATTTTTATTTATCTTTCCATCTCTTTATCCTGTCTCTCTACTAGTGAATCCAAGACACAGGAATTTATCTTAAAATTTCCTCCTTTGCACCTTCTAAAGCATGTATCATGGTATTTGCTTCAAAGAGATACAGTTTGAGTATGAGACTCATTACCTTGCAACTTTGAATCATGCTTTCCTTACAAAGAAGATAGATCAATATTATAAACTGTGAATTGAAAGGACAACCAATTAACCCAAAAATACCTTTACTTATCTTCAAACTGACTATTAGAAAAAAGTAAACACAAATGATAATTTTAAAATGATAAATACCTTTAGTTAAGTTAAATTAATCTAAGTATATTTTATACTGGCCAGAATTTCTCTAAGAAAAAAGAAATGTAAGCATCTATTTGTTTCGTCTTTACAATTACTTTATAATGTAGGAATTAGCCCATTTAATAGATTGAGGCTCAGAGAATTTATTACATTTGCTCACAGTCAACCCCACTAATATGTGGCAGAACTACAAATCACAATTCAGTGTGATTATAAAGCCAATGATCTAACTGTACCCCCCCCACACACACACATAAACCTAATAAAATCCGAAAATGATAAAATCAAAATAGTTGAGTGAAGTTTTAATTATGTTAAAACTAAGAACAGAGCACGAGAGGCAAAAAAAAAAAAATCTTAGATAAAACCAACACAAATAGAACTGGACTAGAAGTAAAGAAACCTTGGTTTTTGACTTTTTCTTAGGCAATACCTCTCTACTCTTCTAATACCTGGCTCATCAAAACCAGTCATTAAATATTCATTGCCTCACTCACTGTCTAACTAAAGGGTACAAATAGAATCTTTAAAACAAAATCAATCAACCCACCATATGATGATAAAATTTCAATTAGCTAGACCAACTAGGAGATTATTTAATATAATCTTTGGTTAACTAATCATGAATAGAAAATCCTTTCTGTAGATTCAACTTTGCTATTGGACATCTTTCTAAAACTGTTTTACTAAGCAGAGCAAATTAATAGTACAGAAGAATTACTGAAGAACTTGCTACATTAGACTCCAGGGCTCTATCTTAAGAGTCCACATTTGAATTTGATATGTATGTATGTAATTCTGGAGTGATTCTGATTCTGGTGTTCAGACTGAAACTCAGAAGCATTAAGTAAAGGATATAGAACATAATAAAGCCTTTTTTGATGACAAGACTTGACAACACCTCAGCCATCATCCTGTCCACTTACCATTTACTTTCTAAACCCCTAATATTAAAGGTATAGAATCCTGGACCAGCATCTAAGAGCCAATAACCCTGGCTTTTACCTTTGTCCTTTAAAGAAAGCGTATTGTAAAAACTCCAAACTGAGGTTAGTTGCCTTCTGGTAAATTGAGGTTTTAAGATTCTCATTAGTCAGAATTATGTGATATGGAATACAAAGTAACAATTGGGATTACTAAAAGCAATGTTTGTGATACATCATTCTTCAGGTTTTATCAAAAATATATGTAAGCATTGCACATGGTGTACACCAGAACTACTATTTCACACCTTTCTATTTGAGTGGATCATAGGCTCAGTTCATTCATGGTTACAGCAAACAGTGCATGATCAGTAGCTGTGGTTGCTAATAGGTATTTTAAGAATTAATGTATAAGTGGCACAGTTTAAAATATATATTAAACAGCTGGCACCAGAATTCTTCTTAGAGAGAGGAAGAATATTTGTTTAGAAAAATACCCTGCTGACCCATTTGGGTAGAAATATTCCGGTCAGAAGGAAAAAAAAAGAAGGGGAGGACTGAACTTGTCTGCATGGAAAATGTAAGAAATTAGGGGAAGGAGGTTTCCTTAAGAGTGGAGGAAGAATGGAGAAGGTTAAAGGTATATAATGCACACTCACACCAAAGTTTGAGAACCATTATGCTAAGTCTTCAGTAATTTGGCTAACAGTTAACTTCGAACCTTCTTAATACTAGCCCCAAGTCCTACCTCCCAAGAAATCTATATTTCTTCTTGGAATATAGTATCATATTAGCCTCTTTCTCATAACAAAATGTCAACTCTGAAAGGGCAGAAGACTGCTTATCTCTACATTGTGCCTAGCACATAATAAATGTTCAATAAATATTAGTTGGATAAATATAAGAATGACTAAATACATAACCATTATTTGGTTAAGAGTGAAGTGCAGTCATCATTTTTTCTTTCCCATTTATCATCGCTTGAACTTGAACTCTTTCAAAGTGACTTCAGCTAAGAACATCTGTTTGTTATCGTATCCATGGAGATGAGATGCTTGTAGTATATAAAAGTATAGATTAAAATGACTAGGCTTGACTTTACAACATATGCTCATTTAGGTGGTTTGAGAAGTTGTTCAACACAAACTGATAATCCATCAATTACTAGCCATCAACAATAGGTCCCTCTAGTGATATGGTCCTTATTAAGGGCTGTTTGAATACCGAAAGGGGATTTGAGGAACCAGGCAAGTTCTAACATTTGCCTGGTATTTGTTCTTATCACTCTATCTAAAACGTGTATTATTCATAGTATCTCTAATTGATTATATGAGTATACAAAAACTAACAGGTAGTAATATAAAGCCCTCAAAATAAGACAGTTCATAATATTAATTCTGTAGCATTTTTAACTAGCTAAATTAAAAAGAAGTCTGTATTCAAATGATTTGGGGTTAGCTTATTAAACAATTTTCATTCCTACTGGACATATCAGAGCTTTTGATATACTAATGTGAATGTGAATTTTCAAAAGTGAATGTAATGAGCAATTCTATTACATATAGCATAGAACCTTTGGGGGAAGCAGCTTATAAAGCTAATACTTTAGGAAACACTGCCCTAGTGTAAATCTTTAACAATTTCTTTACTTCCATGAATTTGAAATTTATTGTTTGGTTTATAAAATATCTCTTCTGGTGATATTTAAATCATTTAAATCAGTATTTCATATACTTCCTATAAACTCTACTCAATACCATTGTCATCTGCATGTTATTATATATTCATTAATATTATGATTGTGTACAAAGTAATTTTTTTATTATAAAGCACAACTTGGTTGTTAAATGACATGCCCCAAATCACATGTTTTCTCTATACATTATTAACCTAAATAAAAGCCATACAGAAATACTTTAACAACTATAACAGCTCAAAGGAACAATTATATAAAATGACTGTGATATTTAACTCCTTTGGGAGTATATTAATAACTTAATTGTACTAATAATACACTAGGGTAATGATGTCCAGTGGTACTTACTGTGTTCCAGCTTCTGCAGCCTACACATTGCAGGGTGTCAGTCTCCTTCTCTGAGTACAAACATTTCACCCTTTCCAGAGACGGGTCTTGGAACCAAGGTGGTACTCAGTAACCTGTCGCCATAGGCTACAAATAATTGGGCCAGATTTGGATACTACACTAAAGCTTGTCCAATCTGTTTCTAGGAAGTTGTATTTAGAATTAAACAATTCTAGTTTGTCTCTGCTGGTGGTAAAAACTGAGTCCATACACATTTGGGAACTTTGGGGTTTTATTTAGATGAAAAAGAAAACTTTACAGTATTTAGATGAAAAAGAAAAATCAATCTGCATAGAAAACCAATAAAACATACACACCAAGGGAAGTGTGTATGATTATGGCACTTGTTTATAGTGGATACTTAGCAGAATTAACAATGAAAAGTTCCTTCAGTTTGTAACCACTTACCTAAAATATAACAGTATGGTTACAAAGTAATAGACAAAGTGTGAGTCACAGAATCATACTTAGAAGCTTCTAGTTTAACACACACAAAAAAATAAGTAAACAAAAAAAATACTAAGCATTCTCCACTGTCCAAGGTCAAAGTTTCCAAGATCCTTTACCCACATCTAAAGCAATGGCCCTATTTTTGTAGATGGCTTTGTGACTGAGCCACAAAATAACTCACATGCTGTTCTCTGACCCTCTATGGGCAGATCTGATTATAGGTAGTGGGCCCTTTATAAAGAAAAACTCATTTCTGTGTGTTTTTCTTTTACTCTCGCATTGCTACCACACTCACAATACTTCTGACATCCAATGTATGGAGGGTTTTTTTCCTCATATCAAGCAATTTTCTGTGTGTCCTATAATTCAATTTAATTCTGTCACTAACTAGAGTTAGTGCAGACCCCACAGGTTAAGAGGTCAGTCCTACAATACTGCCTCCAACTTTAGATGCCAATTGTAAGTAGTAAGTTCCCAGGTTGCTCACAACTTTCATCCAACTTAGCTACATATTAGAGGTTCCCATGATCCCCTTCCTAAGAATCAATCATTTGCTAGAAAAACTCACAGAACTCAGAGAAACACATAGGTCTACCAATTTACAATATTCTAAAGGATATGATTAAAAAATACAGATGAACAGTCAGATGAAGGGAGATACATAGGACAAGATCTGAGGTGTTGACCGTAGGAGATTCATTCCCCAGGAAGACATACCACCTTCCAGCAGTAATGTGTTTGCCAACCCAGAAGCGCCATGAGTCCTGTACTATGGCCTCTTCACATAGGCATGATGAAATACTGTTTCCAGCCTCCCTCCTATCTCCAGAGAATGGAGGGTGTTGGCTGAAAGTCTCAAACTTCCAATCATAACTTGGTCTTTTTGGTGACCAGCCCCACTGAGAAGTCCATCTGGAGTTAATTCATTAGAACAAGACATTCCTATTACCCAGGAAATTCCAAGGAATTTAGGAGCTCTGTGGCAGACACTCCCATTGCTCAGGACATTACAAAGGTCTTAAGAGCTCTGTGTCAGAGACTAGGGTCAAAGATCAATATTAGGACAAAAAGGTTCTCCTAGCACCCGATCTACAAGGGTTTCAAGAGCTCTGTGTCAGGAGCAGTGATTGGGGGTAGAGAATAATATATATATTTTTTATTGTTTTACAGCCATGCTGGAACAAGCCCCACCATTTTATGAACTGCCTGTGACTCATATGGCCCACAGAGAAAGCTAAAGTTAAAACCTAGAAACCTTCTTTCCTCTAAAAGGGATAGATACTAAAAGTATAAATGACTTAATGTCTGAGATTTCAACTCTTCCTGACTCATTAGTGTATGATAAAGATTTGGGTTAAAAAAATCAAATAATTCATTTGAAAAACCAACTATGCAGTGAACTATCTGTGGATGGAAATCTGTGTGGTTAAGATAATTAATATCATAATTTTGTTTACCTTTTTTATTAGTTCAGTGGGACTGGACTATGATGTGATAATAAAAAACTTCTAAAATGTAGCAACTGGGGCGCCTGGGTGGCTTAGTCGGGTAAGCGTCCGACTTTCGCTTAGGTCATGATCTCACGGTTCGCGGGTTCGAGCCCCGTGTCGGGCTCTGTGCTGACTGCCAGCTCAGAGCCTGGAGCCTGCTTCAGATTCTGTGACTCCCTCTCTCTCTGACCCTCCCCTGCTCATGCTGTCTCTCTCTCTCTCTCCTAGAAATAAATAAAATGTAAAAAAATTTAAAAAAAATGTAGCAACTTAACCCATTTAATACTTTCCACACTAAATATGAAAGGAGGAACACAGGAGATTTCAATACTATCATGAAGTCTCTAAGAAATCCAGGCTGTAGGGGTGCATGGGTGGCTCAGTGGGTTAAAGTGTCTGACTTCGGCTCAGGTCATGATCTCGTGGTTCATGAGTTCAAGTCCTGCATCAGGTTCTGTGCTGACAGCTCAGAGCCCATAGCCTGCTTCAGATTCTGTGTCTCATTCTCTCTCTACCCCTCAGCCCACTCTCAAAAACAAATAAACATAGGAAGGAAGGAAGGAAGGAAGGAAGGAAGGAAGGAAGGAAGGAAGGAAGGAAGAAAGGAAGGAAGGAAGGAAAGAAGGAAGGAAAAAGAAAAGAAACCCAGGCTCCATCTTAACAGAGAGTTTCATGATCGTCACAGCAGGAAAACACCATAAAGTGCAGACAGTCTCTTACTACTCCCACTTCTGGCTGATACATAGCACTTTAGCTCAGATTTGATTAGCCAAAACATGTGACATGTCCACCGGGATGAGACGTTCAATCCTTCCAGTGCCTAGAAGTAGAATGGAAATTTTGTGAATACATTATGACATATTTTGCATTTGAGCACCTGACAAATTTTGCATTTGAGCACCTGGCAATTCACATTACTTAATAATTCACATTACTTAGTAAGAAGTAGGAAAACACTAGGACTCCATCCACAGTTCTTCTCACTTAAAGCTCAGCTCTGGCCCAAATATTTCTACTCAGACCCAGCACCTCAAACATTTCTGAGCCAGTTTCTTATGATGCAGAGGAATTCACTATGGATTCTGGCACAGGAACCAGCAATCTTTCAAACATCAGAGGAAGACAATTTGTGTAAGCAAGGGAAATAGTGAGGATTTGCTTTTTACAAATATCTTCTACCACCAAAGTTCATCAGTTTTGCATCTTTAGATTAAAAGTATTAACAAATCAAAACCACACTGAGATACCACCTCACGCCAGTCAGAGTGGCTAAAATGAGCAAATCAGAGAACTCTAGATGCTGGCGAGGATGTGGAGAAACGNAAATTTAAAAATTTAAAAAAGAATGAAGCAAGGAAAAAAAGAGTATTAGAAAACATTTACAGTTAAAAAGGCAATATATGTTCAGAAATTTCAAAAAGGACAGAAAAAAATCAAGACGATTAAAAGTACTCCTTTTTATTAGCTATAAATATCTATTTCTTATTATAGAGAATTTCAAAAGTTATGCAAAAGTACCTAAGCATTTAATAATGATACAGTAGGAATTAACATGAATCTATCTTTGTGCAAACCTCTAAGTATTTATCAGATTGGATTAATACAAATATATTAACAATCAAAAAGTGTGGAAATTTTTTAAAGACCTTAATGGATATTGCTCACTTGTGAAATCCACAAGGTCAGGAACTTTATCTTATTTGCCTCTGGGTCAGCAGAGCCAGAAAACTGACTGGCACATGGTAGACATTCACTAAGAACGTGCCAGATGAATGAATGAATATATTGCCAAGGGGCTTTCCAAAATAAACTGTACATTCAAATACAGTTATTCCCACAGAAAGTTAAGTCTATCACTTGTCACCATCTTGGTCTGATTCATTATTTAGCTAATTTATTTCTTCCTGATACTTAGTAAAGGAATAGGTATATATAATGAGATTCATTTCCTGGTGAGAAAAAATTGGCTGAAAATATTTATATTCTCCTAAAGCCTGGGTAGGAAACAGGTGCATATAGGGGAATATAGGCAATATAAGTAACTAGTGTGTGTGTGTGTGTGTGTGTGTGTATGTATGTGTGTGTGTGTGCACATGCATGCCTGCTAATGGCTACAATAACATCAATTACATTTTGTCTCAGATTAAAAACTGTTCATATTCCTCAAATTAATCCACAACAAAACACATATATTGTTTCCCACACAGTTCTATGACTCCAGAACAGTCTTTGACAAATTCTTTAGCCTGCCTGGCTCACTTTTTTCTAATAATACAAATGAAGTATACATGTAGTATACTTATATACAGAGTAGTACTTTGAGATATAGAACTTCTGTGTCTCTGTTCCTAAATTAAGGCCTTTCACAGAGTTTTTAATAATACAGTCCCATGTTTCTAGAATTACAGGCAAAGTTAAAAATCACTCCTCCTTTGCCTTTCAACAAATTCCAGTTGTCTCCTCTGTGTACATGTAAATTCTACTAATGCTAATGGAGGCGACGCACGTGCATACGACGTGGAATGTATCTCTAAATCACACTTTAATCTTTAGCTACATAACTCTGGCGTTTGTTCAAATGATACATGTGCCTCAAATACACTCTGTATGTCTGTTATTTCTTGTCTGAATATTAAAATTTATTCATGTATTTTTAGAAGCTATTACAACATTTTGGTCAACAAATTTTCTTATTATTGTTATACATGTGTTCAGTTTTAACTGGGTGCTAAATGAGACCGTCAACATTCCTGGTTTATTATAATGCAATTAGAATGTAAATTCAACTCCTGACCAGGTTATATTTGTTTTTAAAAATGAAAATTTTCTGTTGTTTTCCACCTGGTTAAACATATGTAGTAAAGAGAAAACATAATGCAAACAAAATAAACATAAGTAATCTGGTTGCTTGTTTCTGTATTGAATCATAGTTATCTTTACAGAGTAAAAAAAAAATTTTAACACATGCATTTTTAAAAATCCAGTTAAATGATATATTTGGTTTACTTACACTAAAAATATTTTATCAACCATATTGACTTTTTAAAGTGGCCAGCTAAATAATTTTACACCATTTTTGATCCTAATTGATGTTCACATAAATCTAGCAATTAGCCCTTTCTCAAGGGGATCCTATCCATCTCCACCTTCACATTCTTTTTTAAAAAATGTTTTTACATTTATTTATTTTTGAGAGACAGAGAGAGACAGTGCAAAAGTGGGGGAGGGTCAGAGAGAGAATGAGACACAGAATCCGAAGCAGGCTCCAGGCTCTGAGCTGTCAGCAGAGTCCATGGCAGTGCTCAAACCCAGGAACCGTGAAATCATGACCTGAGCCGAAGTCGGACGTTTAACCAACTGAGCCACCCAGGCGCCTTTCTATCTTCACATTCTTTCTTTGTTTTTCCACTTTCCCAGAATGTTTCCTCAAACGGTGAGAAAAGAAAGATAATCCTGAAGTATGTAAAATATAGCATGACCAAAATTTGGATACTTTGAGATGAGGAAAATGATCATTTTTCTCCTTAACTGTTCTCTTATGCTGGAGCCACATTCCTACAGTTGAGAGCAACATGCCAATTGAAAATAATTCCATCTATTTGCATCTTAAGCTCCGGATATTCAGTCAATGCAAAGTTCAAAGTCAAGTCCCTGTTAGGACTGTTTTTCACCTTCCCTCACTCCCCTTCCTTCCCCTTCCACCTTCCTGAGAAGAGTAAAGGCAGAGTGAAGCCTTCATATCCTCAGGCTGTCACTTAAAGGAGCTCCTCTGTGGTGCAGCAGGATTTGCCAATTCTTTTGGACTCAGTCCAGAAAGTCCTTGGCCTCAACCAAAGTCTCCAGCCATAAAATCTACTTTCTGCAAAAACTTCAAACCATATGGGACTTGAACACAATATCAGACCCTTCACCTAGCCCCATTCTTCAGCCATCTAATATCTGACACAGTGACCTATATGGGCTGCGGCTTCATCCTGATTTCAGGATTCCCTAAAAAACTCACAATTTGCTAGGCTATGTCTTGAGAAGCCAGGACTGATGGTCCCTTCACCAGGAATCTGGGTGTTTCTATCACCCTTAAATTCTGCCCATAACACCCCTACCTAAACTCAGCCCGCAAGAAAGCCAGAATGTTCCTTTATGATCCACCAGCTTCCTTTCTCTCTCCCCTTCCCAGTGAAGAATTTTCTACTTTCCCTTCCTATCACACCAGAACTGTTGCTAAAATGTGTATTTCTTCTTCCCTATTCCATGGCATTTGCCCTTCTCTTTCCTTAATCTTTGGTAAAATACTTATTCCTTGCTAAAAATCATCCTAACTTTACTCAAGTATGAGTCAGGGGAGTCATTTCAGTAAAGCTTGTGTCTCTCTCCATCTTCAGAGTACTATTTGGTTTAAGGCAACATTGATAATTCCATTACTCTGGCTACTTAGCTTAGGGATGATATTATGCAATTATGGTATTTGAGATGTAAGGAGGAATGTACTGGGGACTTTTGTCAAAAGTTTCCTTTCTTAAAGAGGAACATGAATATAAATGACCTCTTCTCCTATTGCAGCCCTTGGATAATGTTTATGAGGCCATGAGGCTTGGAACTGGTGCAATTAGTTATCTTGCATCTAAGAGGAGAGTTGCCAGCATACTACAAATTGCAGCCTGAAAGGATAGGAAACCCTGGTCCTTAATAATGACAGTGAGCCATTGAACTAGATACCCCACATATTAACCAACCATCTTGAGATTTCTTTTTATGTATGAGAATATTTCCCCATGGTTAAACACTTCTGGGTGGCTTTGCTATTACTAACTGATTATATCTTCCTTGAAAATAGAGGCCAGATGAAGGAAACTATATAGAAATACAAATTAAAAAGTATTATCCCCATAACAAATATATAGCATCCCTTATCAAGTGCTACGAGAACTATGTAGTACCACTTCAAATTCTCTCTGAAGGGGCTCAACTACAGGAGTTTTTGGTGAAGTCACGCTCCTACCCAAGAGCAATCAGTTTCAATTAGCTACTTGGACAGTGCTGAGACTCAACTAAACCTAGCCTGCATTAATAAAGAGCGCCCAAAGTGCCATTTCCCCATCTGAGGGCATCTTTGATAGAACCCCAGATGTCCACAGTGCTTGAAACAGAACTCCAGAGAGTTCTTAGATGAAAAAAGACAAGAGGTAACTGAGTTTTTCACACTGCCCTCCATTTCTTTTGTTTGTGCTTCTATCAAAGTTATAAATATTAGTTTATGAAGTTGATGAGCTCTACCAAGTTTTCACTTAAAAAACACAAAAAGGCAATCTCTCTTCCCTCCCATCATATCCTGCTTCCCATAAGCAAACACTCTCAGCTCTTTAAATTGAATCTTTTGGCATTCAATTCCAAACCTTTCAATAATATGATAATACATTTGTTTGCCAGGATTGCTGTAACAGAGTATCATAGCCTGAGTGGCTTAAGTAACAGGAATTTATTTTCTTACAGTTCTAGAGGCTAGAAGATCCAAAATCAAAGTGTCAGCAGGCTCGGTTTTTCTTAAGGCATTTCCCTTTGGCTTACAGACATCCACCTTCTCTGTGTGCCACCTGTGAGAAGGACAGGTTGTGTCCACACATGGTTTTTGTTTTTGTTTTTTTAATCTGTGTCCATGTATCCCTTGTGTTTCTCTCTGTAGGTCTTTATTTCTTCTTCTTATAAAGACACCAGTTAGATTAGATTGGGGCCCACCCTAAGAGTCTAATTTTAACTTAATTACCTGTTTAAAGACGTGTGTGGGAATCTCCCCAAATACAGTCTTCCCTAGAGTTGTAAGGTGTTGGGAGTTAGGGCTTCAACATATGAACTTGTGGAGGACCCAGTTTAGCCCATAACAGATAACATAAATTGAAAATATTTATATAGTAGTTACTATATAGCAGTATGATGGTGTTCTAAACTCATGTTTATATTATCCTCACAATAACCCTGTGTGATATGTATTATTACTATTATGTCCATTTTACGTAGAAGTACTGATATACAGAGAAGTAATTTGCCCAAGGTCATACTGCAGCAAAGTAGCATAGCCACAATTCAAACCTAGGTAATCTGGACCTGGTTTATGCTTTTATTACTAAAGTACGCTCCATTCTTGCATTGCTAGCTCTATATAGAAGATGAACATTATTTCTCTTTATAACTCCAGCAAACACACATGCAGGAGCATACACACACATGTGTACAAAACACACTTCCTTCATCTTCCCAGTATGATTTCACAAATTTTGGTTAGATCAATGTTCAATGCTTACCTTTTATGATGTGTTTTTTGTAGACAAGCAATAAAGAACATTATTTATAAAAACTACTTTTTTTCTGGCATAGATTTTCATTTCTCTGGAGTTAAAAATGGTCTTATTTTTACTTTTGCTTAGTTTTCTAGTTGGTTATCACAAATTTTAACCCCAAATTCTCTGAGAATTGTTAAATCTCTTCTCAATTTTTAATTCACATTAGGTATTCTAGTAATTTGATCTTCTTGAATAATTTCTGCTACACTTTCTGACCTGCTCCAATCTGGCTGGTTACTCTCCAAGCCTAGCACTTGGTATTTTTTCTCTTAATCCACATCCATAGAGATTTGCCTTGCTTCTATGTTGATGGTTCTTTTATGAACATCACATCTTTAAGTTTCTTATTATACTCCCTCCTTTTAAGGAAGTATATCTTCTAGGAGCTTCCAGAAAAGACAAGCAGGGAGGTAAATTTTTTGAGACCTTGTAGTTCTGCAGATATCTTTATTCTACCTCACACTTTATAATAGTTTAGCTAGGTATAAAGTATTAGCTTGGAAGTCATTTTTCTTCACCATTTTAAACCTATTGATCTATATATAGTCTTCAAGTTTCCAGTGCATTGTTAAGAAGTCATTCTGATTTGTAATATTTTTTATGTGAACTATCTATTCTCCTTAGAAACTTACAAAGTCTTCTTTATGCCCCTCAGGATTCTGAAATTTTCTGAGGTACTCTATATTCATAATTGGGCCAAGCACTCAACCTGGAAATTAATTTTTAAGTTCTGAGAAATGTTATTGAATTATTTTACCAATAATCATTTTCCCTTTATCCTCCACATGACACCACCTCTCTATTCTCTTTGAAACTTTTATTCAGATACCAGATAATGAGGCTGACCTTCAAAACATCTTTTGTTTCCTCTTTGTCTTTTTCTTCTACTTTCTGAGATTTCCTCAACTTTATCTTACAACCTACATTTTGAGTTTTTTCATGTCTGCCATCAGATGTTTTCTTTAATTTCCATAGCTCTTTTATGTTTTTTCAATGTTTCTTCTATGGTATCTTGATTTTATCTCATGGATTTAATATCTTCTCTTATATACCTGAAGTTATTAATCTTTTTCTTTCCATTTTTTTCTATTCATTTTGATTCTATTGAGAGTAGGATTTCCTGAGACTGAGATTTAGGGGCAGACTGTTAATTGGGGAGTGCCTTCAGGAGAAATACCCTTAAGCAACTAAGAAACTGAATTGTGAGGTACTTCCAACAGCCAATCCCAGAGGGAGCTCTGGAGCTGGGATGACACTTTAGCGGTGTTCCTAATTAAGGCAAAGAAAACACACCTTTTTGCCCACAACTTAAACCACATATCTTAACCAGACTGCATGCAGGCTATTCTGGGGAAGGGATGTAACCCTGAGGTAAAGTGACACTATACAGCCACTCAGCTGTGAGCCTTCAAGTCAACATTAACAGCAGATGGGGGAAAGAATGCCGCAATCCTTGAAGGGCAGAGCTAAGTGGTGCAACACAGCATCCACTATAGTCTTTATCTCTCAAATTAAAAGCTCTCCTTTGGAATTTACTCATCTTGGTTCTTTCCATGTTTCAAAGTAGAGATACTAAAAAGTTGTTTAAAAGCTCTAAGTTCATGCTAGCATTTGTCAACTGTGAGCTTTACAGTAGGTTGTTGTGGTTGGTCCCTTCACTGGGTTCCCCAGATGTCTTTTCTCTTGATTGGTCAGATTTCATAATGAAGCGTCTTCAGTCTAAACTGGATTGTCAACAATCTGGGTACCAAATGGAAAAAGAGAGGGGAGGGAGGGGGTCTTGGTATTCAGTATGCAAATGCTCAGTTAATCATTTGTTTTCCACAAGTTACTGCCCCCTCTCATCCCCACCACTTCCTGGTACATCTCAATCCAGAAAGCTTCATGGTGTTTCTCGTCTAGTTTTTGTTGTTGTTTTGTTTTTTGTTTTTGCCCCTTCTACTCCAAAGCCTAACCTGAAGAATGGAAAAGGGAATTTGTCTGGCTGTGCAATTGTGGATTTAACTATTTCTTAAAGAGGCTGTCGTCCAATCCTATTTTTAGACCCACTTTCAATCTTATTTCCAGAGGTAACTGGTAAAACCAATTCCTGAAACTTTTGGAGAATTTGCAATGTGAAAGCTTCTCAGCTTTTCCCAGCAAAGAATTTGGCTTTCCAGATCTGCTGAGTCAGTACCATTCATTCACCAGCTTTCCAGCTTTCAAAAATTTGCTGTTTCTTCCTCTTCCATTCTCTGTCTTTACAAGTATATGCATTTAAAAATATATATCTCTTTAGTGTCATTTTGGGAGCAAAAGTGTATTGCCTACTTAATCTCTGGCTTATATATTTTCTTTCTCACATACATTTTACAAATAGGTAAAATATTTTCACATGATTCTGAACAAAATGTGTCTCTCCTACCCATCTTTCAGCTATTCTGTTGCCTCTGTTGCCTCCAATCCCAAGCAATTGATCACTTTTATTAATCCCTTGTACATCTCTCAAGAGCTTATGTAGGTACAAGGAAAAATGCATATTCATATTCTTTCCTTTTTACACAAAAGGTAACATAAGGCTGTTCTGTATCTTGCAGTTTTCATTTAATGTTGCTTAAAGTTCTTTGCACATCAGTATAAAGCTTTCTCATTCTTTTTAACAGCTGTAGAGTATTCTATTTAATCAATTCCTATTAAGAAACATTTGTTTCCAATTTTTGCTATAAAAACATATGAATAATCTTAAAATAATTCTGTGTGTGTATAAGAATATCCACAGGATAAATTCCAGAGAACATGTTGCTGAGCCAGGTGGTATCTCTATCATTAATAGTGTTGATAGATGTTATCAATTGCCCTCCATGGTGGTGGCATCAATTTTTAATCCCAACAGTGGAGAATATATGCTTTATTTATTTCCCCCCAACCCCAGCATTTAACAGAACTTATTACAAAAGTAACCAAACAGATGAAATTGTATCTCGGTGCACTTTACCATGCATTTCTCTTAGTACAAGTAAAACTTTTCATATGTCTAGGACACATTTTCATTTCATTTTGCTTAAGTTGCATTCCATTCTTCATAACGTAAAGTTAAAACTCTTTGGAAAGAAAAGTGTGTGTGTGTGTGTGTGTGTGTGTGTGTGTTATAAGCAGAAATTCAAAGGCATCATTACATTGTTGAGCCAAGTGTATTACTCCTGTATCTACAAAAATATCTCTTACTATATCTAAAATACCGTGTGTTGATATTTACTAAGGGCAATGGAAATTATCTGAAGTATAATCTAGAGCAAGGTATTTCTCTTACAGAAAAACATGTCTAATTAGAAAGCACACTAACTCAAATTGTGAGTTCACTAACTTAGGTTGAGGAAATATGTTTGGGATGATGTTTATAACGTCCATATCTGGGACAAGTTAAAATCAATTATGGTATTACGTAAAGTATACTGGGCTTAGAATCAGAAGGCAGAGTACATTACACTACTCAAAGTAGTGTGATCACTCTCAGCTTCAATTTCTGATCTGAAAAATGGGAAGAGTAATATCTGCCCCACAAATTTGTAAACTCTGCTCACTAGTGAGAACCATTAAATTACTTCTAATCAAGAAAATACAAAAGAAGATAGTAAAGATGAGTCAGGTAAAAACAGCTAGAATAATAAAAATGGAATCAGTTGAACCATAAAAAAATATTAAGCAGTATTAAGGGACATTAGTATACAAAAATATGATAATAACTAAAGCTAAGAAAGCATGTATAATCTGAAAGCACAAAATAGAATGTCCTCACAACTAGAAGTGAAGCAAAAATACAGATTTCCCAATTTGTGATTGTAAAACTTACCCACTTTGTAATTATGAATATTTTAGTATGAATGAAAATGTTTCACAAAAACTATAAGCCTTTAGATCCCAGACAAAAGCCAGTAGAGTAGGGAATAAAATAAACTGAATTGGCAAAATTTAGAAAAGTGTTTTGTGAAAGATTTTTTTTCCTGCTTTTCTGTATGTTTTGCTAGATATTCTAAATACAAATTATTTCTGATAAAGGCTTTATATTTTCATTTTATAGTCATTCTACTAAAAAAGGTTAACAAATTTAAAAAACCCTAACGTCTTATATATCTATTTTTATATTTTAATTTTATATATAATGTAAAAATAAAATTATAACATAAGAAATACCATTATGTGGAATATAATAGCATTTTTCAAATGTATGTATATTTCTAAAAAAATAAAAATTACTGTCATGTAACTGGCATGTGAAATGCATGTTCTTCCTCAGATTTAATTTTTTAGTTGCAGCAATAGGTCCCCCTGGTGGAGGTTGGAAAAAAAATTTTTTTTTCTGTTTTTCTCTTTCCAAATCACTATTCTAATTTTAAGAGATTAAGTACCCTCTTCCTTGAAAAAAATGCTTAGGGAAAAATTTAAGAGAAGAATTGGCTGATTAAAGATGGAGGTTAGAAGGCCTCTAGATTGAACGTCATCTGCTTCTACGTGTAAATCTGTTCTTAATACATTCATAATTATCAAAATCAAAACGCCTCCCCCAAAAAAGAACCCCCTCAAAAAACAAAGATTTAGTGAATAGATTAACATAACTGAATATGCAACACAGTAACGCTTTTAAAAATTAGATTCATAGGTTACATGAATCTAGCTAATGATTCCTCTTACTGGTCTATATCTATAATGCATACAAGGCAAATGGGTCCTTTAGGCTTGAAAGCACAATCAGATGCAGGAATGAAACAGGTCTTGAAACAAAACTAAAATCACGTGTTCCCATTCAATTCCATCAGTAGATGGCCACCCACAATCACCTTGTAACAGTATGAAATTCAGATTTCATTCTGTGCCCTTTTTAAAACTGAAGTCAATCAGAGTCAGTACCAAGGCAAAAACTGAAATTTAGAAGATACGGTTTTTCTTTAGGTGTTCCCCACACCCTGAGATCCTGGATATCCCAAACATCCAAGATCAGGTGGTAAATCTATAAATCACTTGAACACACAAGCCAATAACTACTCAGCAGTCTTCTGCCACTCATCATTCCAATTCCTACCAGCTTATCCCACAGCAGTCCTAAATCTCTGGCTTCCTTGAGGCCTAGGAACACCTGACCAGCATAGATATAGTGTAGTCATCAATGCTTAATTCATCAGAATCCTAAGCAGCATTTTAAGATACAAGGCCAAACAATATAGCAATTCTAGTTTCTTTTAATGTCATGTTTCTAGATTTTCTTTAGAAACTAGAATATGGAATGGGTCATTGGGCAAATAATGAATATGCAAATTAATCAGCACTTTAGAAACTTCTACATCAATACTTTAAGTCATATTCTAAGCAAAGCGCTCTTTCACTTTTTGGCTTTCACTCATCTTTAACCCCAGTGTGGCTACCTGCAACAAGTTTCTTGATTCTGTCGTAACAGGTTAACCAAATTAACAATACTAAGGCAGAGCAAGGGACTAGCGTTTTCCCTTCCCTATGGTGCTGGAAGTTGGGGCAGGGGGATGCTGAAGAATGAGGAGGGGCTGTTATAGGTTTTGACCCTTATTTCAGTCAGAGATGCTTCAGTTAACTCAACACTTCTCTATTCCACGGAGGCAAGGGAAGAAGAGAACAAAAGTGGTAAAAAAAAAAAAAAAAGGCAGCAATTTGTGATGAAAACTTAAGTCCAAGGTCTCTGCTCTTAGCCACAGTTAATTCAGGGTTTACATTAACCCCAAATAACTGAAATTGACTTTGATTTGTCTCTTCTTCCATCTGGTTTGTAATCTACTGTTTCTAATTTAATAATAATCTTACAGCATTTGTCTAGTGAAGTTTGCTATAGGTACTTTAGAAAAAGATACAAAGTTTAAATAGAAACAAAGCTCTTTTCAGAAAACATCTGCCTTTTGTTTTTCACATGAATTAACACTTTAGCACTGAAGACCCTAATAGCTGGTAAAAATCAAGCTTAAGTTTTAAGATAAGTTTTAAAAAATCTTTTGACTGTAATAACTAAGTAGAAATACAAATTATGATTTTTAAGCTTATTTTGACCAAACAGAAATAGTTAACAGTATTATCTCCCCCAGATGTTAACAGTATAGGAGTTAGAAAATTCTCTACTTTGAGATACCCCGGGTTCTCACTTGGCTTATCTGCTTATGAATGCTCCAAAGAATAAAACAAATGTGGGTTTAAAATTTACTCCCAAGCATATCCTACCTACTTGGGTCTAGGTACACCCAAGAGTCCCCAAAAAGCCTTGCAGATTCCAGAATTTCCAGTATAAGATTACAGAATTATAGATCACTTGGGCCCATAGACCAATAATTCCAACTATAGGACAAGCTTAACTATAACAATTTATATTTTAATTTTGCAATTCAAAAAATATTTTGGGGGGGCCTGGGTGGCTCAGTCAATTGAGCATCCAACTTCAGCTCAGCTTATGACTTTATGGTTCAGGAGTTTAAGCTCCACATCAGGCTCACTGCTGCCAGTGCAGAACCCACTTTAGATCCTCTGTCCCCCTCTGTCTCTGCACCTTTCCTGGTCATGCTCTTGCTCTCTCTCTCTCTTTCAAAAAAGAACATTAAATTTTTCTCACAAGTATAATCTATTTTTCCCAAAACCAAATAAGTAGATAGAATAGATATTAAACCTTCTAATCCCTCTAAATCTTTCCCAGTTTGTATCTTTTAAATCTTTGCTATAGCAGTGAAACCAACCAATTAGATTTGAAGTTTTTTTCATAAAGAAACATTTTAGAACCCAAAACTTGTTTTTTTTTTCCTTTGAGGGAGTTATTTTGTTTTTATTGCCAATGTTGAACAATGCTCCACCATCCCTTAGGACTTAGATTAACAATTATCTCCCAGCAAGACTGGTATAAGAAAGGTCCCCTGGAAAGTTTAGTTTAGGGCCAGCTATTTCAGATTTAATTGAACACTTTATCTTAATGGAAAATGAAAAAAGAAAATGTAGATCTTGCTTAAAATATGGTTAAATCTACCTGCTTGGCAGGGACTTTCAATGCATGAACTTTCAAGACAAGCAAATGCATATTTTCTAATGAAAGATTGCTCCTCAGTAGGCCAACCCCAAATCTTTAACCTGCTGTTAAATTTAAGGAGGTCCTCAATGATAGGGAATATGATTTGGAAATATTTTTATCACTTAGCATTTAGCTGATATATATTGAGTGATTTTTACTCTAAAGAGCCATCCATCAGGAGTAGGCTTGCATCAGTAAGTTGCCAGAATTTATGTTCTACAACAGTACAGGTTTCCTAGCTGCCAGGCTTACATGGACCTTTTGGAAGACCTTGGGGATATACAGTCATCGTAATGCCATACAGTGAAAATGATCGCTCTTTTCAGAGAACACAGTGGTGTGTTGGACAAATGTTACAAGCGTATTAAAAGTAGAAATGTCGGACTCCAGGGATTCCATTAAGTATCCTTATTTCTTTCATTACAGAATAAAAACCCACTTTAAAATATTTTTAATTAAGTATAAAATGGAAGTAACCCTGCTGATCTTTGATTCTATAAAATGTCAGTAATCTTCCTAAAATTATCATATAATGAAAAAATATCTTACATATTCTCAGACTAGCACAAGAAATACAGGTTTCCAGGGTTCTGAAGGATAATTTGGGTTTTTGTAGTCAGGTAACATTAATAATTTACCTAATAGTGTACACCTCACAGAGGTAACTTGAATGTAAATATATATCTCCGATAAAAGAGATTTGATTTCATTAGTTTTATATTTTATATTTAACTTGGCAACCTTTCAGTCTCAGATGAAGCTTTCAATGAATGCTTTAACTATAGGACAACAGATCCTGAACATACAATCAGTAAATGTAAACAAATTATCTATTTCAACTGGATATGGATGAACCTAGTCTGCTTAATTAACCAAGATCTCCAAGACCTAACTAAACTGTCATCCAGATGACTGCCATATTGCATTCCAAGAATTCCTGCTTGCAACCTAAATCCTGAACAATTTATCATTTTATTCAAATGACCTTTACTGACCCCTTTTCTAACACATGCACCTCCACTGACACCTAGAAGAGCTTTGCTTTAGAGTATCAGGTCCAGGTCCATAAACTCTCCTCCTCTACAGCTTGATGTCTCAAAGACCCTCCCACACATCCTCTTACCAACTGTACTGCTAAACCCAAGCATCCTTCCATTCCCTACTAAGAATTTAAGAATTCTTTCTTCATTCAAACAATTCCCTCCACCCCCCAAAAATCTTCTCCACAAAGGCAAATTGGAAAAAAGATGTTTTAAATTTTACTCTCAAACTGACAATGTTAAAAAAAAATTTTTTTAATGTTTACTTATTTTTGAGAGAGAGAGACAGTGCATGCAGCACCCGGGGAGGGGCAAGAGAGGGAGACAGACTCCAAAGCAGACTCCAGGCTATGAGCTGTCAGCATAGAGGCTGACACAGGGGGTCAAACCCATGAACCGTGAGATCATGACCTGAGGCTGGAGACCTAACAGAATCAGCTACCCAGGAATCCCTCTCAAATTGACAATGCTTTGAGTCAAGCAATTTGTATTGCTTGAACAATAAGTATTTGCTTAATATTGTATTTGCAATTAATATATTTCTTTCCCAAACATCTAGTTTTTCAATGTGTTGCCCTCCTATCAACTATGATTATTAACCTCTAGAGGTCTGGCACGAAACACTAACTCCCAAGGAATAACACATAATAAAATGAATGCCATGCTAGATTAAGCATAATGTCTAATTAATGCTTTTGCTGCTGTCTGGTTTCCAGATATTTTTTCTTTTATAGTTTATTGTCAAGTTGGTTTCCATATAACACCCAGTGTTCATCCCAACAAGTGACCTCCTCCATGCCCATCACTCCCCTTCCCCTCTCCCCAACCCATCAGCCCTCAGTTTGTTCTCAGTACTCAAGAGTCTCTCATGGTTTGCCTCCGTCCCTAGTTTACAGATTTTTAATTTTTTAAAGTCTGATCCTCTATACCTTGAGATACTCCATAAAAGTTACTGTAAGGAGACAGTACAATCTAGTGGTTATGAGCAGGCTCTGGAGTCAGAAAGCTTAGGACCAAATTCCAGTTCCAATTCCTGTTACCTGGAACAAGTAACTTAAACCCTATATAAGTTTTTGGCTTTCTTGTGTGTAGAATAAAATCAATCTAACAGTATCTATCCCAGTTATTAAGATTACAAAAATTTAGTATCTGTACATACCTATATGTGCCTGGAACACAGCACCACTTAATGTTACATTTTTAAAATTTTTTTCCCTTCATAGTTTATTGCCAAGTTGGTTNTCCTGGAACACAGCACCACTTAATGTTACTACATTTTTAAAATTTTTTTCCCTTCATAGTTTATTGCCAAGTTGGTTTCCATATAACACCCAGTGCTCATTCCCACAAGTGCCCTCCTCCATGCCCATCACCTCCCTTCCCTGCACCCCCCCCATCAGCCCTCAGTTTGTTCTCAGCATTCAAGAGTCTCTCATGGTTTGCCTCCCCCTCTCTCCCTATTTTTCCCCTTCTCCTCCCCCATGGTCCTCCATTAAGTTTCTCCTAATCCAGCTATACATGTAAACATATGGTATCTGTCCTTCTCTGCCTGACTTATTTTGCTCAGCATAACACCCTCAAGCTCCATCCAGGTTGCTACACATGGCCAGATTTCATTCTTTCTCATTGCCATGTAGTATTCCATTGTTACTAAATTTTTAAAAAGACGTTTCCTTTATAAAACTTAGCTACAAAGAATATATACAATATTCATGTGGAAAGAAAAACTTTTATTTTTATAGTTTCTTATAAGTGTAAAGGAAAACAAAGAAATAATCTTTTCTGAAACAATGGTAACTATTCTCAGAGATCAAGTAACCAGATCTCTGACTTTGCCTAGGACAGTTTTGAACACCTGTTGTCCCTAACATAAATGACAGTCTCCTTCAACCCCCTACACTAATAACCTAGTTCCAAAGATGAAAAATATATATGGCCCATAGTGCTGGTTATTAAGCTATCTTTTTTCCATAGCTCCAAACCATGATTCTGTACTTAACTACAAAATACAGGGGTTGGAACTGTGTAAACATTTCTCCTTTGCTAGCAAAATTTTTGTTAGGCTTCACTCGGGAGGACTAGAAGAGTGAAAAAGAAAGGGAGCAGGGCAATGAATCCTACTGTTGCCTCTTTGCTTATTGTTCCTATTAGCATCCTCAGGGCTAAAATTCATCATTCCAGTGGCAGCACTTGGTTGTAGTCTCCAGCTTCTTCTCATCATTACCCACAATATTGGTGATACCCTTTCCTCAAATGTCTTCAAGTCCCTGCTCTATAGAACCTTTCCTCCAAGCTTCTAGTTTCTGGTAATCACAACCTTTGTCTTCTGTTCCCTAAGCTGTAGGCGTAGTACTTGCTTCCTATGTCAGTGTTTCCTTTATGAATTTTTTAAAATTTAAAAAAAAATTTTATTTTTTAAATTGTTTTTAAAATTTTTGAGAGAGAAACCGTGAGTGGGAGAAGGGCAGAGAGCAAGGAAGACACAGAATCAGAAGGAGGCTCCAGGCTCTTAGCTGTCAGCACAGAGACCGACGTGGGGCTTGAACTCACGGGCTGTGAGATAATGACCTGAGCCAAAGTCGGATGCTCAACCGACTGAGCCACCCAGGCGCCCCTCCTTTCTGAATTTTTTGTTCTCAAGTATCAAATTAACCCATTCTTCTTACTACACTATTAAAACATCTAGTTGTACTCTTCCTTCTGTCTGAAATCTGACACTGATATTCAGAAAGGGGTGGGGATACGGGTTTAAAAAATTTTTTTAGCCTTTATATGTGTTTATGTATTACTTTAATTTTTTAAATGATTTTTAAAAATTCTTTTCCCTTCTTCACATTGGTGTTTAAAACACTGTAATCTTTTTAAGAATACATCACTAGTAAATCCCCCAGAAAATTTATTTCCAGATACTAGTATCAGAAAGATAGCTTTTGAAGTTGAAGCCATTAGCCACTCAACTAAATAATCTACTTATGGTCTTGTTTGCTAATGGAAGACCATTAACACAGGCACATCAACTACATTTTAAAGTCTTCCATTATAAGGAGTACCTGGGTGGCCCAGTTGGTTAAGTGCCTGCCTCTTAATTTTCACTTAGGTCACAATCTCACTGTTGGTGAGTTCAAGTCCCACTTTGGGCTCTGGGCTCCATGCTGTCATCAAAGAGACTGCTTGGGATTCTCTCTCTCCCTCTCTCTTCCCTTTCCATAGTCACTCTCTTTCAAAATAAATAAACTTAAAAAAAAAGTGAAGTCTTCCATTAGAGTACTGTATGAATTTTCTGCAACAAAGAATTCAGTAAGTGTAGAACAGTACCTACTTATCAGTGCATAACAAATATATTTATTTCCTCCACATCTCAAATACTTACCACCACCCTAACCTATGGGCTCCTAACAGGCACACAGGTTCCTTAGAGAGTAGGCTTGTTGGCTCATAACAAAGATGAAGGAAAAGATCTTAGCTGACAAATCCCAAACTATCAAAGTCAAAATAGCAATTAAGTAGGCAAGTGTAGCAAAAACAAATTATTTTTTTTACATCATGAAATGCCATAGCATGAGAAATATAACAACAAATAAGACGAATACCTACCTCCACTTCCTTCTTAAAGCAAATTCACTCCTACTGCCACCTCTACTAGCAATTTTACTGGCCTTTCAACTCTACGGTTACTATTAACAATGAAAAAAATTATTCACCCCCTTCTGCAGGAGAAAGCTTCGACAAACATGAAGAACTGAGGTGAGTACTTTTCCCTCAAACCAGAGTATAAAGGGAAAAAACAAAACTGCTGGTATCCCCCAAAATAAGCATTTCTATTAAGAATAAAGAAGTTATCTTAGTAAGTGGCAAGAAGTAGCCTGGATTATTTGTTTTAATAAAGTGACAGAGGAGCAAGCCTAGATTTATTTTTATCTGTGTTTTATTCTTCACTTTTATTTTTTAATTTCCTGGAAATCAACATATTTTGTGACCAAGACATAGAAGGCAATTCATCAGTAAGGGTGATAAAAATTTTTCTAATTTCAAAGAATATTTGTTGTCCTGTGTATTGTTACTACTGTGAAAACTGATTTCATATTCAAAATTAAATTTTAATATGGTGAGCAATTATCTTGCTTTCTAATTAACTATTTGAAATGTCACCACTTGGAGCTCCTGGGTGGCTCAGTCAACTAAGCGTCTGACTGGCTCAGGTCATGATCTCATGGTTCGTGGGTTCGAGCCCTGCATTGGGCTCTGTGCAGACAGCTAGCTCAGAGCCTGGAGACTGCTTCCGATTCTGTGTCTCCCTCTCTCTCTGACCCTCCCCTGCTCACGCTGCCTCTCTCTCACTCTCTCAGAAATAAATAAAACATTTTTAAAAAATCAGAAAAAAATGAAATGTCACGACTGTTATATTATTCCCTACTGATTTGTTTGTTACATTTCTAGTGGGTAACTCGTTATGGAATACTCTAGGAAGCTCACAATATATCAAGTGCCTCAAATTATTACTGTACTTTAAATTTAAAGCAAGAAATTTAAAGAAAGGTCATTGAAATAGACAACCTTCTTCCAGAGAGTCCATACCACCAGAACCAGATTATTAGTGAAGGATCAGTATGCACACCAATTCCCTATAACCTATTTCCCATTACCACATCTCCCCTCTAACATACATTTTTACAAGGCAGAAGAATCCACCAATACCTGGAAAGTCTGTCTCTACGGTTTCCTGGTGAATCACAAAATGTTCCTTTATACAGGTAAAACATAATCTTACATATGTCTATAGCTTAGTTTTCTATTTTCATCATTGTGACGTTTAATTGAGTGATAATTATCTTAACGGATCAAAATTCCAAAATTTAAATCTCACTCTGTCAAGAAATCAGATGATTCAAACTGTACTCAATTAGTTTAAGAAGGAAATATCCAGATTCAACTGTCACAACTTAAGTTAAAACACGAGAAGTGCTATAGAACGTAATACATGAGGATAAATGGGTCTATATGCACAACACTTTTTCCTTCCAAATTGAAAGACATGACTCTTAAAAAAGGAATTATGCATGTATTGAGTCATCATTTTGTATTGAAATATAAAATGTCAAACTTGTAATGGAAAGAAGTGCTATTCTGTTGCTATTTGTATTTCAATTTTTGTTTCTGAAACTACTAGTACAAAGAGAAACGATTTAAGGAAGATACTACTGAGCGTTGACACTCAGAATCAAAATAAAACAGAAAATGTACCGTACTTTAAAATACTAAAATAAACATTTTATTAATCAGTCTGTATAATATGTGCATCAAAACAAAAGTGACTACTGATGCCGAATAAAAAACTTTCAGAGAATGGGTACCACATGATTCAATTTTTTAAAACTTTATATATATATATATATAAAAGCTGTATTATAAATACAAAGCTAAACTATTAGAGTGCTAACAATACTGCTCATACAAATAAAATTAACAGTAGTAAACTATGAATACATAAGACACTTATTTTTGGTCCTTTTGGAAAAAGAGAACTAAGTTGGGTTTCTTTTTAACATGGCTCCGGCACAAAAATAGAATATAAGATGATAACTGCAACATTCTTAGTGTTTATTCTTGTAATTCCTTAAATGTCACCCGTCATAATAGCAATGAACTCCTCTTGATTTACTGTGGTAAGAAAGAAAATATAAAGTCAGAAATACAAATTTTTTCCACAGGACAATACTACTATTTTAACACTAAGTATTTTTAAAAGTTATACAAAATTGTTAATAAACTAAGACATACTATTTTGCTTTTAGTTCTTTAAAAGGAAGTTGGCCATGTTTTGTAAGCAGAATCTCATGAATACAAAAATATATAAAATGTGATAAACTACATAAATATTTGTTAATATTAATGACAAAAGTCATATTTAAGTTACAAAAAAGTCCATCATAATAATAATATTTATACTTGCAAAAATAGTTTTAAAGCTTGAAATTTTTAAATGGTTAAAGCCTCTTTGTAATTGTTATTCTACTAGTCCATTTAGTAATCCCTTCCTTCCTAAAGAAGTTAAATCTTCCACACATGTATATTAAAATTCTAAAGGAAGAAAATATTTTTAAAGTCAAATTGTTGTTTTTTGATCTTTTATATATTTAAAAGCCTACTTAAAAAATTTGAAAATATCTAGAGTAACAGTAATTTTAAAAGATACAAATTTAGTCTTAATTAGCTAGATAATATAGTAAGTATAAAATATAGATGTAAATGCAGAAATCATCACTCATAAAGACAAATTGTTAGTTTACCAAAACTGTAAATAAAATTCAGTAAGAACCTACAGTTTATAAAGTGCAATATGTAAGAAGGCAACCTAGAAATAAATAGGTAATAATCTTATTAAATATAATTTTCAAAACCAATATACACAAATATACACAAATAGAAATGTTCAGAAAAGAATGCTTCCTCTTTGTAAAACAGGTAATTTCATGGGCTCCAGAACTTAACACATACCTTAACAAAACACAAGTTAAAATGATCATTTTGATAATAAGAACACCAGAATGAGAAAAATAAGAGACCTGGATTCCAGTCATATTTCTGATAAGGAATAGTTCTGTGTTTCAGCTTCTTCATCTGAAAATACTGAACTAGGAGATTATCTTTTTAGGTTGTTTCTGCATGGTAATAAGTGAAAACAATCCACTGACTGCAACATTTTTAAGTGCCTAGTCAATGACTACATCATCCTAAGAGTTGTGTCACATACCAAAACAGACACCACAGTTCCTAATGTATAGTATCTTGAAATTTAAGTGAAGATATTAGGTGATATAAAATTATTTTTAGTTGTCTTAGGAATAACAATCGTATCACAATTTTGAAAAACAATATCCTTATTCTTAGCAGATGTATGCTAAAATGTTAGGGAGGTCAAATTCATGATATATTTTTCAAATGATCCAGAAAAAAATACATACTACAGATAAAGCAAATACAGTAAAATGTTAATTATTGAAACTAGGTAGAAGGTATAAAGGTGTTCATTGTAGTAACATTTTTTCCCTCTATGTTTGAAAAGATTCATAATGGGAAGTTAGAAAAATATTAAACCAATAAAAAAACATTGAGGAGATAAAATATGTACATCAGTAAGTAAAAGAATATACTGGTTCCAGTTTCAATAATTACGTAGGTTATGTTTCATATGAGAAACAGAACTGCTGTATAAGACAAAACATGATCTATTATTAAAGTAATACACATATCTGTCTTGAAAAATTCTATCATAATGGGAAAAATCATTACTTCTGAAAAAATTCAGGCAAGAATAAATTTGACTTGGGCTTTAAAATAAAAACATAGAATTTGGTTTGACAGGAGGTGGAAAGAAAGCTAAGGTATAAGAATACCATCAGCAACATAGTTTAAAAAAGAAAATAGTGCAAAAATAAGCTCTACGGAATTAAGAAGAATAAGTTGGCCAGAAGATGGTAATGAACCATCAATCTGATGCATTTCAATACTAAACATCTGTAAGACATTATGACAGAGTAGAACAGAACACATAACCTGTAATACATTCAATGATCTTTTAAAAAAAAATTTTTAATGTTTTTTATTTATTTTTTTTTGAGAGAGAGAGAGAGAGAGAGACAGCATGAGCAGGGGAGGGTCAGAGAGAGAGGGAGATACAGAATCTGAAGACAGCCTCCAGGCTCTGAGCTGTCAGCAGAGCCCAACGTGGTACTCGAACCCACAAACCGTGAGATTGTGACCTGAACTGAAGTTGGATGCCCAACTGACTGCGCCACCCAGGCACCCCAGAAATATAATTATTTCTTCATTGAAGAAATTAATTTGAGCACTGCATTGGCTCAGTTCATGGTCTTGCAGTTTGTGAGTTCGAGCACCGAGTCAGGCTCTGTGCTGAGAGCTCAGAGCTTGAAGCCTCCTTCAGATTCTGTCTCCACCCCTCTGCCTGCCCCTCCCCTGCTCATGCTCTGTCTCTGTCTCTCAATAATGAATAAAAATGTAAAAAAAAACTTAAGAAAAAATAAACACTTAAAAGTATTAAAGCATTGGGGCACCTGGGTGGCTCAGTCGGTTAAGCGTCCGACTTTGCTTAGGTCATGATCTCGCGGTTGGTGGGTTCGGCCCCGCGTCAGGCTCTGTGCTGACTGCCAGCTCAGAGCCTGGAGCCTGCTTCAGATTCTGTATGTCCCTCTCTCTCTGACCCTCCCCTGCTCACGCTGTCTCTCTCTCTCTCTCAGAAATAAAAGTATTAAAGCATTTAAACATATTTTAAACTATTCCATAATTTCTATAACCTAAAAACAGAATACTTAAATCCAAAAAAAGGAGAAAGCTGAAGGGAAGAAAGTAACTAAAGAAAGTAAATTAGCTCATCTAGTACCATTGAGCGTTTCAGACAATTAAGATAATCTGTGCTTTTGTATATCTCATTTCATAACCTTATGAATAATATCTTATATCAACTTCCTATATCTAATAAATCTAGCACAATACCTACTTTTAAATAGGCATCTGATATATTTATTGAATCAAACAAATATAACACTTCATTTTCTCCTACACTGCCTCTTTAAACAAATCATTCATTTCATAGGGTAAACTTATTACAGGTATTTTAAATAAAGAATTTAGAGAAATTAAGTAGATTAAGTATCTTAGAGATACTATCTGGCTTTGGAGGGAAAAAAACAAATTTTAGCAACTGAAGTGACAGCTGAATATTTTATTGAATATTGAGTACTGAATATTTTAGACATTAAAATAGCATGTGATTTTTAAAACTTCATAAACATAGAAAACTACTTAATATTTTACTTTTTTATCATAAGAGGCAACACAGTGTTATGGATAAAAGCACAGGCAGGTTATAAATCTCTCAGAGCTTTGGTTCCTTCATCTATAGATGCATCCATGTACCCTATACATTAATAGAGATAATACTGTATTTACTTCAGAAAAGCTATTATGAAAATTAAGTGACATTATATACAATGTAAACGCTAAGCACAGAATCTAACATATATTAACTACTAAGTAAGTGTTAACACTTCATAATTATTTAAAAGATGGCCCACTTTGGATTTTTAAATGTTGCTTTTATTTTTCCAAAAATATACACTGTGTTTTACATATCTTGGGAGTGATAGTGGGGAAGGTATTCTTTCTCTATCATAACCACAGTTCTATTTAGATCTTGCATTGTATCTTCTTTTACTTTAACTGCTCCTTCAGCATATTATTCTAAATAAACAATAATAAACATTTCATTTTCACTGCTCCTAAAGACTACACTATGAAACATTCATAAAGACAGAAGAATTACTGAAGTCCACAAAAAAAGACAGCAAGTATTATGATCTTTACTAGTTTAACATATACAAAGAAAACAGGTTATATCTAAACAAAACTGCAGCCAAAAGAATCCAAATTAAGTAATCTAATTAACAAGTTTTTCTAAAATGTCACTTGTACTTTTTCCAAAATAGGCAGATTTTCATACAGCTGCAGAGACCCATGTAAGTTAAGGCAGTACCCCCAAAGTCAGACTAAAAATGGATTATGGTTCTCATTGTTTCTGAATATGAAAATGCCTTTCAACAATGATTTCCTGGACTTGCCACAATAGCTACACTTAGTATGTCTTATTTGAGAAATAGATAATGTAAAATAGCTACAATGAACTCTGAATAAGTGTATTTATCAACTATAAGAGCATTTACATATATAAATAAAAACAGCATTTTATGTATGAATGTGCAATTCTATTATTCATATGGTCAGAGATGCATACACCCAGACCCTGTGCAACACTTCAGAAAGCCCTCACCCCCAGAAATTCAAATCCCAAACTGGATACTAGATTAAATGAATTTAGTATGTTAAGAACACCCTCCTCCCCCTGCAAAAAAGACAAATCTTAACAATAAAAGACTATGCATCACTGTATTATATTTGTGACCAAATATTTCTAAAAAAATATTGGAAAAAAAAAGGGAAAATGTTACTTGCCTGTTAGTCATTTGAATAAGTGATAGTAGGATAACCAAGCAAGAGTTGTACAGTGACTTAAAGTAAAATAAGCATGGAGAACAAAAAAAATGTTTTAAGGATGCACTAAAATCTTCAAGCAATGGGGCATAGGTATGAACTCTTGAGCTTCAAAGGCAACAAAGAGAGCAGACTAACAAGAGATGCAAGAAATGGACACATTTTTTAAGCGAAGTTTCACATAGTTTTAAGAGACAGTTTCGTAATTAATATTTTCCTCTAATGTCAAATTAAACTAATACCAAAATCTAATTTGCATGTGCCTTGCACAGGAAAGGAAAAGAACTCTAATCTTTTGGCAAGGGTAGTAGCCGTTACTGACGATTTATGAAACAGACAAACCAAAATTTTCTATGTTACTTAAAATAATACCCTTACAGAACAAAGTTGCTTTAAAACTAGTTTAGGGTAGGGCACCTGGGTGGCTCAGTCGGTTAAGCATCCGACTTCGTCTCAGGTCATAATCTCATGGTTTGTAGGGGTTTGTGGGTTCAAGGCCCGCATCGGGCTCTGTGCTAACAACTGAGAGCCTGGAGCCTGTCTTCACAGTCTGTGTCTCCCTCTCTCTCTGACCCTCCCCTGCTCACGCTGTCTCTCTCTCTCTCTCTCAAAAAATAAATTAAAAAAAAAAAAACAAAAACCTAGGGTAACAGCCAACAGTTGGGGAAATTACAAAATTTTTTTAAATATGAAGGCAGTGAATACTAAATCCAAATATTAGAGTGATAGCTCGAGAAATAATTTAAATTTCCTCAAGTTTTAATCATCTTTGTTTTAAAATATAAATAGGTGCGTTTGGGTGGCTCAGTCCATTAAACCAACTTTGGCTCAGGCCAAGATCTTACAGTTTTTGAGTTTGAGCCCTGCGTCAGGCTCTGTGCTGACAGCTCGGAGCCTGAAGCCTGTTTTGGATTCTGTGTGTGTCTCTCTCTTCTACTTCCCCACTCTCTCTCTTTCTCTCTCTCTCTCTCAAAAATAAACATTAGAAAATAAATAGACTCATAAATACAGAGAAAAAAACTGAGGGTTGAAGAGGGGATGCAGGAGAGGGAAATGGGTGATGGGCACTGAGGAGGACACTTGTTGGGATGAACACTGGATGTGGTATACAAGCGATGAGCCACGGGAATTTACCCCCAAAACCAAGAGCACTCTGTACATGCTGTATGTTAGCCAATTTGACAATAAATTTAAAATAAATAAATACAAATAAATCTATCAATACCCTTCAAAGAACTAGCATTAAGTTTTATAATACTCAAATAATATTTACATAAATATGAGAAAGTATAATACACAACTCTAAAGTACAATCTACAAACCTGAGCTTATAGCTAATGTCTTACCTCCTTATTAAAGCATGACAGTATTTCCAAAGTAAACTATGTATTATGTACATATTTATGCATGTATGCATAGTTTAATACTGTATCAACATATATCTACTGTAACAAGCACTCCTGCTCAGGGCTTTAAATCAACAAACATCAGAGCACTCATGGTGTTCAAGAAAATGGAGGGAATATAAAGATGAGTAAAGATACAAAAAAAGGAAAACAAGTTTCCATATAATGATAGGCACTTTCAAATATCTTCCTTTAAATACTTATAACCACTCTGGAAGGTATTCCCATTCTCATTTTAAAAAATGGGAAACCACGACTCAGAAAACACTGAAAACTTGCACAACATTACAGAGCAACTATGTAAGTGGCAGAGATTCAATTCAAATCCAGATCTTTAGGATTCCAAAGTTAAATGGCCTTTCACACTATAGGATTCCATACTGCTCTTAAGGAACTTACAATATATTGGAGAGTTACACATGTATAAAACTAACAGAAGGCACTGTACAAAAGTGTCAAAATACTCCATTTCCTCTAAATGCTATGGACTCTCACTGGAAGTCTCTGTAATTGGCAATTAGAATATTCCAGGATTAAGGAACAGCACAGCATAAAAACGTGTTTTCAGGATAGAGTGTATTTGGTCAAGGCATGTATGTACAGGAGGAGAAGGTTAAAGCAGAACAGTGGAAGATCTCAGTAGGAAATAAAACTAGATAGTTAGGGCAGAACCTTAGAAAGCTTTGAAATTTACTCTGTAGGCAGTGAAGAATCATTCAGTGTTTGAAGAGGGGAATGACATCATCAAACCTTTATTTTAGGAAAAGAATGTTATCAAGAGACTAAATTAGAAGGTAGAGGTTCATAGGCATAGAGGGCAATTAAGAGACTAAAGGGACCATAGAGTCAGTGAGGGCAGAGACCACATCTGCCTTCTTCATTGTGTAGCAGCACCAGTTAGTACACAAGGCACCATTATCCAGCAGGCATTCAAGGAAATAATGAGGCTATAACATTCCTACAAAGAAATTAGGGCCTGAACTAGGGCAGCAGCAGTGAACAAAGATATAAAACAGTTTCGAAACATTTAACGGGTAGAACCAATAGAACTTAACAGTTTAGAAGAGCATGAAGATTAAGGAAGAAGTTATTAAAAGCTGATGTTTTACGGGTCTGTGCATGGCTTAGTGGGTTAAGCATCTGATTCCTGATTTCAGCACAAATGATAATCTCATGGTTTGTGGGATTGAGCCCCGTGTTGGGCTCAGTGCCGACAGCGCAGAGCCTGCTTGGGATTCTCTCTCCCCCTCCCAACTCATGCATGCATGCTCTCTCTCTCTCAAAATAAATAATACGCACGTTTTAAAAAGCGACATTTTTTTCACTGTAGTTGAATTTTGGTGATGTTTCATCCTCAAAGAAAAGGAAAGTACCTTCTTGAAGTCTGGAACCTCATATTACAATCAGTATATTTGGTTTTAAAGGTCAACTTCATTCTCAATTGAATTATGTGAAATATTTGGGCAAAATCCCATTATCAGGTGAACAACAATTATACCAAATAGAGATACTTTGCAATGAGTCTTGAAAATTTGATTTTAGAAAAATTTACTATATGCATACATCAGTAATACCCAGAATATGCATTTTACTCAAAACTTACTTTCTCCATCACCATCTTTATCAAATTCTTCTATCATAGCCCGAAGTTCTTCATCACTCATGTTTTCACCCAATTCTCTGGCAACACGTCGCAAATTTCTCAAGCTTATTTTACCTGAATCATCATCATCAAATAGTTTAAATGCCTTTAATATTTCTTCATGTGGATCTCTTTCCAATATCCAATCTGTCACTACAGTTAAAAAGAAATTAAAAAAAAATTTAAAAACATTTCATAATCACAAATACATTCATTTGTGAAATCAGTATTAGATGAGAATTAAAGTCATGAATCTTTCAACATTTAGTTTGATAATAAAATGCCAAACCAGAGCCCAAACACCCAAAAGAAAAACCTCCTATCATAAAACTCAAATCCAGGTTTTAAAATTTAATATTTATGTTATCAACTATTTATCCTATTATAAGAATAAGGAAAACTATCTCACACAGAGGCAAAATAAAAAGGACTATAGACCATATTTATTTAAGGTCTACTGCTATCAAGAATTGTAATAGGTTCCACTAACACCAAACACAAAAGTCTAGGAGTTTGTGACTTAGCTGCAGAGATGGTATACCAACAAAACAAGCCTACTCAGATAAAAGCTGTCTGATGGCTGAACTTCAGCATAACATTACTGTTCCTTAAATTTAATCCCATATAAAAACCAAAAATTCCTAACAAATAAAATGCACTGCCATCATTAATACAGATACAATGTCAGACACATGAAAACTCTACCGACAGCTTCATGATTTGAGGAAACTCTTGGTTTTCCAAAATATGAAAAGTAGTTACTGAATATATTTGTAGTTAACAACCACCCCCACCACCCCCAGAAAAGAAAAAGTCTGGAAAGATCTCTCTAAAGTCAGGCCCATTTTGTTCAACAAGATAATAACTCTCAACTATAATTAAAAGAGAGGAATATCTGATTTGAAAAGCAACAATGTATTTTTATACATTAAACATAATCTAGAATAATGTAGTAAATCTAAACACTATTTTCAATATTCATAGTTGTTAATCAATAGCCACAACAACAAAAATTAAAGTAAAAATCTGTGGTATAAAAATTTTTAAGTTACTAGATAAAATTTTGAAAATATCTAAGTAAATATCTCTGATGTAATTCTACAAGCCAGTCTACTACTATAACAAAAATCATTTAAGACTTTCACCATGCATTAAAAATAATTCAATTCTAGTAACGTTTACAGAATCACTAAAAACTTGCAACTGCTTGTAGATGGAAAGTAATGGAATGTTTAATGCATTCAAAAGGAAAACTACAATTCAAACCCACAAAAAATGATTGTTGTTTTGCCAGTTTCACCGTATATGGTTAAGTAAGCTTTAGAGTAAGTGCCTATTTAAGCTAATGTTAAATTATCTACATATACATTTAATAGTTTTCTATCATCCATTAATTGTATCCAAAAAGTCAAGTAACTAATTGAAGTATATTACTATAAGTATGCAAATCACCAAAGCTCATAAATATTCAGTCAAAAAGGAATTGGCATATACACAGCCATAACACCAAAATAAAATACCATGCTTAACTCTATGGCTCATACTCAACTTATTTTGAATTTAGTCCTAACAAAAAAGCAGGACAAGGAAAAAAAAAAAGTGTTAAGAAATTTTCTTCACCAATTAAATAATTTACATGACAGGTGAACCAAAAAAGCAGCTTGCTGAAAGTATTAATGTACTTAAAGAAGCAACAGGGTGATGTGGGGAACAGATGGGGCTCCAAGATGTATAAATTCTTATCCCACTAGTGCTTTAATTGTGTTAGTTACTTCAGACTTATGTGTATATATAATCTTTTATCAATACTTTGCCTCAGAATACAACTTTTCTCAGGAATTATAAATACTCATCATTCTGGACAGCTAAAACATTGTATCTTTATGGCAACTCTCCTCCATGCCTTCATGCTCTATTCCTATTCCATAAAGTAGAATTATAAGAAACACATTTTTCCAGTAAAAATAAATCAACTAATGTACAGACAGTTAAAGTGAGTTCAATCTAATCGTAAATTTCTGTCCATGTACCTTTATTTTCAAAAAATTATACTACCAGAAATATACTTCCTTACACATAAAAACCACTTCACACAGCACTTTAAAAACATTGGGGGTTTCTATCCAAAAATACAAGTTACTTTACACTCAACATTTTAGAACCCGAATTCCTCCTACCACTAAGATAGCTGTTTATGCCCAGTCTCAAAAAAGGTAACAGCATCATTAACAATCTTTCATATCTGAAATCTAAACATTTTTTAAGCTGATTAATCTAATCAGTGATTTATTCCTATAGTGCTAAGGATACTACCTGTTTTACTCTTAAATGTACCTCTTTTCATTCTCACCGTCCTCAGCATAAACAGTCTACTACTTCCTGTCTGCAGTCTCTTCCCTTCAACCCATCTTTAATGCTCTCAACAGACTTCCCTTTCTAAAACATATCATCTTCTCCTCCTCAGAAACTGACAATGATCATCTGCTGACTAAAGTCCAAGCTCTAACATGTGATGCCAAGACTACCTATTTGGTCCAGTACTATTTTTCCATTTCCCGAAACCTCTAGAACAGGAGACTACCTCAAAGTGTCTCAAACATACTGTATACTTCCAGTACCACGCTGTTGTTGCTGTTTTCTCTGCCTCCAAAGTCTTTCTCTACTGGGTCTCACAATCTTCTCCTGAGGATGAAATCCTAGTCACATTCCCAAAGGTCTGCATTAAAAATTCCCTCTGCAAGGTCTTTTTCAATTGCTCCAGACCAGGAATTGACAATTCTTGTTGTTGTTGTTATAGGACAGATAGTAAATATTTTAGGCTTTGTGGGGGCATAAGGTCTTTTCTAAACTACTTTCTGTGCCAACTCCTGCTTTAAACAAAATTATAATTTACCACACAACACCATAGCATTAAAATGGTAATCTCCTTGGAAGACCCTCTTGGTAACTTTTAATTAATTCCCCTTCCTCAACCCAACAGAGTACCTAAGGCCAAAAAACTAGCAAGCATTTGTTAAATAAGCAAAACAAAATGGTAATACAATATTCTAAACAGGCAATGGAATGTGCCCAAAAAATATGTGCCCCCAAAAAAGCAAATACAAACATCTGGCTTATTTTGGTCTTACTGTAAAGCAGCATTTCTAAAACACCTTTGTTACTCACTAACCTCAAGGTGTCTGGATTCTTAACTTACTTTAAACACATTTTAGGATTTTTTTCTAGCATTGGGAAGACTCTGGTTAAGTGTCAGACTTCATCCAGAAATATCTGTGGCACAATATTCTTCACTAGTAATAAATTATACATAAAACTAAGACTCAAATGTTCTGATTTGGAGTTATCCATCCCAAAATATAAAATATACCTTCATCTGTGGTCAGTTATTATTGAAAAATAATCCACAAATGGAGAGAATGCAGAGTTCTTGACTTTGAATTTTAAATAGTAATAAATTTTTACTTGACTACTGATATTTTCAATAGGTAGCCCTAGGACAGCTAAAGTATGTGCTAAGTGGGTCAAAAGTTTAATTTTTGAAAGTCAGAGAGAAATTGAGCCATGGCCATTTATTCTCGAAGAGACCCAGTAATCATGCTCTGTTTTCTTTTTTTAAGTTTATTTACTTATTTTGAGACAGAAGGAGGGAGGCAGGGAAAGGGGACAGAGGGAGACAGGATCCCAAGAAGCCTCCACATGTCAGTGCAGAGCCAGATTCAGGGCGCAAACTCATGGAACTGTGCGACCATGACCTGAGCCAAAACCAAGAGTCAGATGCCTAACCTCCTGAGCCACTCAAGTGCCCCTCATGCTCTGTTATTAACACAGAGAAGATGAAGGGTCAGGATTTTGGCTTCAACTGCTAATAAGATCACAAATTTAAAACTGTGTTTAAGATGACATGTGTTGCATAAAATTATTAATGATAATTATATAATGATTAAAATAGCCTGCTACTATGAAAAAAAGGTAATAAGAAAAATATAAACACATAAAGTACAATACTTTTTATGTTGCAGTGATGCATATACAATTACTACTAGGCACTAAAACAAAATAAAACAAAGACAATTTTTTAAAGTAATAATAACAAATACTTAATAGTACTTACTATAGCTAGGCCCCTAAGCACTTTACATATTAACTTATTTATTCTTCACAGGAACCCACAAGGTTGAGACAGAGAAGTAAAATGACCAAATTATACAGTTAATAAGTGGCAAAAGCAAGATCTGAACCCAGGCAATGTTTCCAAACTGTCCATGCTAAACCACTACTTTGTACCAAATGTGCCTGAATTGTAGCTCTTTCCTAATAGTATCATTCCCATTATATCCTAACACCTGTTTCTATAAATAAACAATCTAAGTTGAAACTTGGACTAAGATCATAAACTATAGAAGAGTTTCAATATTGAAAGACTGAAAGAATAAAGATGGCTTTCATCCTCTTAAGTAAATAAGTCTACCAATTAGAAAAAACAAAAACAAAAACCACACACAATATGCTCCCCAAAGGGACAGCCTGCTTCTCTAAACAGTTACTTCTTAGTCTATAAGCTGGGTGTCTTCTGTGTTGTGCTTTCTTTCTCTCTTAGGTTCATCCTTTAACTTCTCTTTTCCTCACTTTTGAGTTTTCAGATTAACAAAATAAAAACAATGACTTAATGATCTGAATCTATGTTTTCCATTTGTACTGTCATTTCTTTTTGCTTTGTGTATTGCTTTTCGCTGAATATTTACACAAAAGGTTTGTGTGCATGTGTAACTGGATTTGTTCCTAAATTTCTTAAATATCTAAAATTATATGAAATGTTTATATCATGACCCTTATAAAGTGGTTATCAATGGTTTAGAAAATTTAATAAAACAAACCTGAATATACATACATTCTATGTATAATATTCTACATAATATATTTAAATTATAATAGCAAAGTCCTTGCCTTCCAGAATCTTCTATTCTAAAAAGTCTTAAATATGCTATAAAATAATTCATGAAAATCAACTATATAAAAATTCAGTCATATTAAGCTCATAACATATCATGCTTAATTGGTTGTTAAAAATGATTTCCCCTGCTTACGCCTGCCAAATGCCTCCTTTACTACAATCTTCTCTCCACACGCAACTTAAAACAGGTGACTTTATGACCAAGATCAAGTCACCCAGAGTATGTAGACCCCCATAAGCTTTGTCAACCTGAAGGCATGCACATCATCTAGATCCAAAGATAGCAAATACTACAGGTTTTCTCTTCTCCCACTCTGCCAACAAAAATCACACACCAGAATGGTCTTAGGAAATATTTTCCATACAAAACAGTTTTCTGATCACCCTTTTAATTGTACCACATAATATAAACATGTATTACTTAGAAAAACACCTTTGCACAAAAAGCTACATAACAGTTCCTTAATTAGAATCTCCAGAACAAAAGATAAAATGATAAATCCCACAGGGAAGCTGTAAATCTTAATTTTTTCTTTGAAAATAAGCAAAAAGAGTGCCCCAAGCCCCCATATGAGATCCACATTATATGGCAATGTTCAATAACAAAACTCCGTAACTCAGAGAATTAAAAAAATACTAACATTAACCAGATAATTTCCTAACAAGTGCTAATTGCAAAGACTATTAAAATACACACCAACTTCATTAAAATCTTCAAAGGTGATTTTCCCTGTGGCTTCTCTGTCATAATCTTTAAGAATCTTCAGTACATCCGCTTTTTTTACATCAAACCCCAAGGCTCTCATTGCCACCTTTTGGATTAAAAGGGAAAAGCAAATTATAAAGCACTCTTTCAAAAGAAGTGACTTCTAATTCTTAAGTTTTTAGAACTTAAGAGATGTCAACACATTAAGGAAACATTTAATTCTTTTGCATGTTTTATATCTCTAAAAAAACAAAATGATAGTTTTTCTCCACTAATGAAATTAAATGGCAATTTTTTTCATTTATAGATCCCTTTTATATAGGACAAACCAAGCAAGTGTTTATAAAATACACTATACAATGGACTGACTTAGTATACAGACCATTTTACTTATTTTTTAAATGTTTATCTTGAGAGAGAGAATCCCAAGCAGGCTCCATGCTGTCAGCACAGAGTATGATGTGGCGCTCAATTTCAGGAACCGTGAGATCATGACCTAAGCTAAAATTAACAGTCAGTGCTTAACTGATTGGAGTCACCCAGGCATCCAGTATACAGATCATTTTAACAACTTATTTGTTCAAAATGATTAACAACCAAAAGGGGCGGGGGGGGGAGGCATAGGATAAATATTAAAAATTTATATAACAGAAGAGATAAAAGAATGAAAGAGTTATCATAAGACTCTACATGATTAATTATTAAGTATACAGTCCAGGCCCCTGAGTTTAAAGAAAAGCTCTTGTTACTATTAACAAGAGAAGAGACATGAGACTGATTAAAGAAGTCTTACTTGGATAAGTTCCAATTGTTCTTGATGTATGGATGAAATAAAGTAGACGGGCAATAAGAAAAGGATGACTGGTATTAAAACAGATACCATAAAAAAGAGGCTTGAGAACAGTGAACAGGATAGCTTATCTTACCTGAACAGGAAGAGCTAAGGTGGAAGCAAATGGTTAGCAAATAAGAAAAGTAGCTAGCTGTTAAAGTGTGGAGAGCATTCAATAAAAAGCAAAGGAATGTGAACTTTATGCAACGTACAATGAGGAACTACTAAATGTTTATGAACAATGAACAATATGAGGAAAGAATTTTAGAAAGATGAACCTAATGGTACTATACAGACTGAACTAGAAACGGAGAGACCACTTAAGAAGTTCCAGATATGAAATAAGATTCCAAACCAAAATAATAACAATGGCAACAAGTGGAAGAGACATTATAAAGGAAGAATGAATCAAAGCTGGGTAAGTAAAAAAAAGCAGTGAAGAGAGAAAAAAAGATCTAAGAAGCTATTAAAATGAAATGTTGCCTTTCTCACTGTGCTAAGTGCGAGATATGTACTATCCTAAACGCCAATTTTCCCTTGCATCTTCAGAAATAATTCTAGGCCCTAAAATGACATTTTTCCCCATTAGCATCATGTCAACATCAGATATCATTTACGTTGTTTGCACCAAAGAAAGTACATAAAGAATATATTACTAACATGTTCAAATTAAAAGAGAAATAACACACTCACAAGGTGAAAAAAGGATGAGTTACCAAAAAACAAACAAAAAACAGTGGGAAGAAGAATATAGTAAGAACTGTTTAAATCTTAGAGTTTGAAATCTTCTAATTATGTGAATAAAAAAATAAGGCCTTACATAGAAATTTATTGTTATATTTAAAATATTCATTTTACAATGTGAAAAAGAATTTCTAAAAAGATGTTAGGAATATTATTCAATTTTCTTATAGCATTTAACCGTGAACATTTAAAATAGTTTCATATTTCCAAATCCAACTTAGTAAAACACTATAGAAATGTATTTTAACCAACTATCAAAAAAATGCAAATCATTTTAACAAAAAAAATATATATTTTACATTACACTATTACCTTTAATTCATGATAATCTATTGCTTTATCTTTGTCTGTGTCAAATAGTTCAAAAGCATCTTTAATTTCTTGTTTTTGTTCTTCAGAGAGTTCTCTTCTTTTTTTCCTCTTTGTTTTGTCTACTACAAGCTCATTTCTATAAAATGAAAAGAAAAAAGTCTATTTAGTCTAACTCTATTCTCCTATGCACCCAGATGATTAAAATGCAACAAAAAAAATAACTGAATAATTTTTTTTAATTTCTAAAAAGGAAGTATTTGGGAGAAAAATAAAGAAATCTTCCTTATATGAGCTTTGCTAATTCCAGTCTTAGCTGCTATAAAATGTGCACTTTCCAAAAGTGAAAAGTGTTACAGGTTATTAAAAGAAACAAGGACCTAACTTTCTTTCCTTCTGGCTTTGTATTTATTTATTCTTCTATTACAGTGGAAAAAATCAGAACTGTGAATAAATAACATTATCTTTACGCCAGAAATCTCAACAAAAAAACAAAGCACTCATACTTATTATTTACTTTACTCTACAATACAGCGTTAAAAAAAATCAAAGGAAAATTTATAACTGATGATCGCTATATACTTGGTTTACTTCTGATATCACTTATAAGTTATCTAAATTTCTCCCCCCCAAAAAGCATAAAATTTAACAATTAACTTACAAAGTATTTAGCATGGTAGGTTATAAGTGATTCATATTACACATTTCTAAGTTTGGCACTTTATTTATAATTTCTTCCACTGATATTAACAAATCAACCAAAATACTGAAGTCTAAACATACCATGAAAATTAAACGCCAAAAAAGAATATCTGTGCTAATTTTCTATAATAAAGTAGAGTCAATGGTTCTGTAAATCTCACTTGAAAATTTACATTTAGTTTCTCATAAACTCTGGTAACTTTTTTTAAAGGAAATTTTAATTTAAAAGCCAGAAATGTCCTCAAGAGATAGTGATCTTAGTGTTCCAAAATTTCATATGGGGCTGCAACAACTGTATGAAAACAAGTTCTGAAACCGAACAATCATGTTAAAACGGGTTGATTTTAGTAAAACACGTTATCGATTTGGCTGTATTTTGCTAACATCTACAACAAAGACAAGAGATGATTAGAAAGTGACCCAAGACGTACAATAAAGCTGAGGAATATCTTTCACAAGATCGGAGTTTTATACAAGCTTGAACATTTCCCGGGGTCATTTTCTCTGAAAGGCCAAGTCGATAACAGACCTACACTGGAGTCCACGCAAGGCTACCACAGTAATCTCTTAGCCGAACGCGGCACCTGTTTAGAGAGGCGTATCTAGCTTTTTTAAGCTATTACGTCTACATGGGCTACGGGCAACAGACAGGGGGTTACAGGTCAGAACTGAATGAAAATTAAAGAAACTAAAAAATTTGAAAAATCTGAGAGATTACCAATTAGTCATTAAAATGGGTCCCCAGTTATACCTTAATATAGGGCCCTAGGAGAAGAGCGGAGGGATGGGAGGGGAGGGACGGTTAATGTTATTTCCAAATTTTATAGTTAAATACGAGGACAGCACTGCAGCTGAGGTAGGGTCGTGCATTAGGAAGGAGGAGCTGAACGAAGGGATGCTCCACGGCCTGATTGCTCGAAGAAAAACCGCGAGAAGAAACATCGCGATATTTCACTCCCTCCTCGCAACGAAAACAGCCCGTCTTTTTGGTGCAAAACCCAACGCGCTGATAGATGTGACTACCTCAGCAGAAATGCACGGGGCTCATCACCTGCGAAACACCAGGGCCCCCAGAATGAGGTGTCCGGGCCCGGGAACGCTGGCCGAGACTGTTCTCCCTCTTCCCAAACTGCATCCCCTTCCTCGCCTCGGCCCCAACTGCCTCCCACACACACCCGCCCTGGGGCCCGCTGCGGGGTGTGGAGAGCATTGCGACCTCCTCATTACCGACCTCAGAGCTAAACTCATTTTCTCTCCGGACAGAGACGTTCCTCTCAAGAACGACTTTAACGTCCTACCCAAGGCTGCACGACTTCCACGAGCTGTTCCACAGACACCAACGACCTCAGCAGCCTCAAGGACCTCCCACAAGGTAGACACTTCTGAGCTGGATTGGTTGACATTGCTAATGTCCTGCCCATTGAGGCGGAAGCGGCACTTGTCCTCTGCTCTGATTGGGTGTTTCTAGCGTCAATCAAAGAAACTTCTCCTCCCTCTTCGTCTAGTGCCCCTCCTCCCGCCCTTTAGATTGGCCTGTTGCGGTTTCCCCAAATCCTTTGCGGAGCTAAGTTCCTGGTATTTGCGTGGTAGATCGGGCAGTTGGTGGCTGGACCTCGCCTAGCTCAAGGAGACTTGTGCCTGTGGCGTCTGTCTGGAGACAAGACGGACAGCTCCGAGGGAAAGGAAGGAAGGGAGAAGAGGCACGCTGTGGGCTAGCCTCAGACTAGAAGGAGGGACTAGCTGGGGAATGAGGTCTGCCAAAATTGGCTTCGCTATATTCTAAAACTTTGGGTGAGGGTTCTAAAACGCAGATTGAAATGTTCTTTTCTCCCATTTTGATTTTAGTAGATACGAATCTCCATCCTTTTTTCCTTACAAAATGTCCAAGTGATTCTAAGTCAGTTGCTATGGATTTTTTGTATAATTACTGGGTTGGATTATTAGGCTATTTACGGTGAAGCTGTACTAACCTTCATTTAGCTCCCCTCTTCCCCCTTGAATGGATTTGAGTCGGTCCTGTATTTTACAGGGTTGTAAGCTGCTTATACACATTATGTTCTCTTCACTTCCAAACTAACTTCTTGAAGCTCATTTCGGTAATTTTGTTTACTTGTTGGACATTCCTACTAGGCTGACTTCCTTATAGTGCAGGATTTTATCTTTCATTTAACGCTATTCCTAATATAATGCCTGATGCATAGGTGCTCAATAAATATTGTTGCCTTGAATGGAAACTTGCTGTGAAAACCCACAAAGCACTGAACTAAACTGTGAACTTCATAAAGGAATTAAATAGCTTGAAGGTGGGGTGGAGCAGGGGAAGAGGGAAGATATGTAAACATTATGGTGTATGTGTAAAAGATATATATGTGTTTAAAGAAAGAAAAGAACACAATAGGAAAGAAGAAAGCCTTCTTGAAGGATTTGGCATATACGTTAGGCCTAGAAGGATGAGCTAAATTTGAACAGGTAAAACTAGTATGATAGTATAACTCTAAAAATTAAAAGTTGGGGGCGCCTGGGTAGGTCAGTGGGTTAAGTGTGGGACTCTTGATTTGGGCTGGGATCATGATCTCAAGGTTTGTGGGAGGGAACCCTGAGTCTGGCTCTGAGCTTACAGCACAGAGCCTGCTTGGGATTCTCTCTTCCTCTCTCAAATAATACATTAATAAGCTTTTTTAAAAATAATAAAAATTGGGGCGCCTGGGTGGCTCAGTCGGTTAAGCGTCCGACTTCGGCTCAGATCATGATCTCATGGTTTGTGGGTTCGAGCCCCGCATCAGGCTCTGTGCTGACAGCTAGCTCAGAGCCTGGAGCCTGTCTTCGGATTCTGTGTCTCCCTCTGTCTCTGACCCTCCCCTGCTCATGCTGTCTCTCTCTCTCTCTCAAAAATAAAAATAAAATGTTTAAAAAAATTATAAAAGTTAAAAGTTAAAGGATAGCTGCACAAAAAACAAAAGTAGAAAACTTACCCTTTTATAGTACTTTTATATATCACCTTTGAGTCTAAATGGAAGGGGAATATTGCCACTAATAAGGTTTTTGGTAGTTTAAAAGGGAGTTTGGGGTGCCTGACTGGCTCAGTCTGTAGAGCATGTGACTCTTGATCTTGGGGTGGTGAGTTAAGCCCCACATTGGGCATGGAATTTACTGTAAAAAAATTAAAAATAAAATGGACGTTTACAAATTTTTAAAATATACAGCTTCATGCTGCCAATAAATATCAAAATGAAAGGATCACTTTTCAAGGAAAACAGATAAAAAAGATAGAAAACTGAATTAGGTAAATAAGTATAGCTAGGACTGAATGATAGGATGATGCCACAGATTGATGCCACAAAATAAAAAGGTATCCAGCCCACTCAGTATGGGTGAGTTAAAAATTCGTGAGGAGCTAATTCTTGTGCTTTAAACTCAAAGCATGATGGAAAGTTTCTTAAATGTTGATGCTAGCACAACCCTTAGCATCCTCAAAAGCATTTAAAATCACTGACTGTATGCCCCACAGTGGGAGTGTACATGTTGCTCACCATTGTGTGTGCCTGGCTCATATTTGATATTCATTAGTGAACATATGTGCAAAAATTTAGATGTTGGCAAAATCAATTTGGTATTGTCATTTTCTTTTTAATGTTTATGTATTTTTGAGAGAGAGAAAGCCCATGAGTTCGGAAGGGGCAGAGAGAGAGCGAGACAGTCTGAAGCAGGCTCTAGACTCTGAGCTGACAGCACAGAGCCCAACACGGGCTCAAACACTCAAACTGTGAGATCTTGACCTGAGCTGAAACCAAGCGTCAGATGCTCAACCTACTGAGCCACCCAGGCACCCCATCGGCAAGACACTTAAGAACATCAAAATAAAAAGATTAACTTCCAGGGGCACGTGGGTGGCTCAGCCAGTTAAGAATCTGACTCTTGATTCAGAGTATACCAGATTTTATATGTCTGTTTATGTAATCCAATCTGAAGTATTCCACCTAACTTCTTAAATCTTTTAGCCAAGAATGTTTAACTTGAATTTAAGTAGATATTAATATCTAATTTCTCATGTATAGGAAATGTAGGAGATAGAGAAACCATTTTTAAAAAAAAGCACCTTGACATCAGACAAATCTAGAAAGTAACACATTCTGCAGGACAAGTGGCCACTCTCTTCAACAAGTCACTGCATGAAAAAAGGGATTAACCTAGATTAAAAGAGATTTAAAAGACATTTTGCCCAATTAGTATGCCCTGTCCTGGATTAAGACATTGTTTGGAGAAAGCTGCTGTAAAAGGCATTATGGAGACAGTTGAGGACATTTGAACATGGACAGGGGATTAGATGTTCTAAAGAAATTACTACTAATTTCATCAGGCATTTTAATAATATCTGTTTATGAAAATGTTCTCCTTTTTAGAGATACAAACTGAAGTGTTTGAGGTAAAACGTTCAGAATGTCTGTAATTTACTTTAGCATATAAAAATTCAGTTTAAAAACTTAAAAGGTACTGGTGCACCTGGAGTGGCCCAGTCCATTAAGCGTCTGACTTTAGCTCAGGTTGTGATCTTAGGGTTTGTGGGTTTGAGTCCCATGTCAGGCTCTGTGCTGACAGCTCAGAGCCAGGAGCCTGCTTCAGATTCTGTGTCTCCCTCTCTCTCTCCCCATCTCCTGCCTTTGCTCTGCCTCTCTCTCTCAAAAATAAAAAAAAACATTAAATAAAAAACTTAAAAGGTACAATGATAAATTCTGTGAAGAAAATAAGACAGCAATGGGAGAGGAGCTAACCATGGGCTGAGTTCTACAGAACTGAGAAGGCCTGTGATAAAGTGACTTTTGAACTGTGATATTAAGTGACTGACACCTGTGTCTCTTTAGGTCTTTGACTTCCAGATGACAATAGGATCAGTCATGAAAGAGACTAGGAAACATCTGTGAAAGATAAAGGTGTGGTAAGCAAAAGACAGGAGAGTCTTCAAACTACAATACTATCCTGACACCTGGAAAAGGAAAGGGGTAGTGTAAGGACACAAGTCTAAACCATACAAACTCCATGACAGGTCTTAAGTTTCCCCTCTAAACTGGAAGGCCTACGTTTCAGTTTCCCTGGAACTATCGGGCAGCTACACACTGCCCAAGGCCGAAGAAACTGCCCACCACATCACTCCACCGCACTACCTTGGCAACACCCAATCAAGAAAGGCCAGCAACCATAGATAAAACTCTGTTACCTAATGTTAAAGTTAACCCATTAGGCGCCGAACAAGACCCTAGGCTCGCTCTGTAATTGGTTGAATTTAAAAGTACTCTACATGTTGTAATTGGGTCTCTTCAAAAGTAACAAATACTCTAGACAATGTGTATGGTCAAACCCACTGTCAATGATGTTGAATAATTATGATTGGATCACTGTTCCCCTGCCACAACTTCTGTAACTCCCCCATCACAAACTCCATAAAAACCCTACTCTGTCTTTGTTCGGGGCTCAAAGCACGGATCCACTGCGTTGGTGAGATCTGTGAGCCCGAGCTCGAGCCTGTAATAAAGCCCTTTGCCTTTGCATGCGTGACTCGGTCTCCCCGGTGATCTCTGGTCGTTGAGGATACTGCAATCTGGGTATAACAGTAGGAAGGAGAACTGGGTAGGAAGAGCTTCAGGGTACAATGCAGCTGTGAAAAAATCTCAGGCCATCAAGGAGCCCCAGAACAAAAATGGCCCTACAGAGGAGCCTTGCATTAGGCAGGAATAGTAGAGCTCTAGTATCCATTCTGGACTCAGTCACCAGCTAGACACAGCCTAGGAAAAATGTGACTTCATTATGAGTGGATCTAGTAATATGACAACTGAAAGGTTATTAACTATACTGTCAGAGAGGGAAATCTGACCAGTATACCTTCAATACTGTTGTATAAGACTTGCAAAGCTCTGAAGGGAGAATATACCCAAAAGAGGAAATGACAAAGGCAAGGGCCAAGTTAGGAACAAGGTTGGCATACTCGAGAAAAGGAAAGAGTAAGTTTGATGTATAATGAAAATAGCAGAAGGGTATAAGAAGTCAGATTGATAAGCAGAGTTCTAATTATGTAGACTCTATTAGTTCATGTTGAAAGATAAATTTTATTTCAAGTATAATGGAAATCCATCAGCAGTTTTTAAGCAGTAAATTATTATGTTCTGATTTATGTTTTGGAGCCAAACTTCCTGAAACAATCTATATTCACAGCATCCATTTCCTCATATCTCATTTTCTCTCAACCCACAGCGACTCTGACTTAACATTCACCTCTCTACTGGAAGTGCTTTTACTAGGACACCAAAGACTTAATTGCCAAGTTCAATTGCTTCTTTTCAGTTCTCATCCTGTTGTCTTTCCCTTGGTTGCATTTGCATGTTTACCACTCCTTAAAATTGCTCTCAGGGCCGCTTTTTACTACTCCTTCCTAGTTTGCAGTTGATGGCTTTTTTTTTTTTTTTTAATCCATTCCCTGTTTGTACTTTTGTTTTCAGAATGATGTTCTTAATACTTTCATCCTATTCTTAAACACTCTCACCTACTAAATTTAAGCAGTCACCTACATACTGATAACTCATAGTCTATGACCAAAGATTTCCATTTGTGTCTTGCATTTCCATTATAATGGAAGAAAAGGTACCAAAACCAAAAATAATTATCTTCTTCTAAAATACTTCATGTATGTTCTACATCCTAGATAATGACATTACCAGTCACCCAGTTTATATAACTCCTTGAAATAATATTTAACTCCTCACTATTGTCAAATTATAATTTTCAAAATTTAAACACAGGATCATTATGAAAATATAGAATGAATATGTTTCTACGATTTTTTTAAGTTTTTAAAAAATTTAACATTTATTTTTTATTGAGAGATAGAGCAGAGCATGAACTGAGGAGGGGCATAAAGAGGGGGAGACACAGAATCTGAAACAGGCTCCAGGCTCTGAGCTGGCTGTCAGCATAGAGCCTGATGTGGGGCTCTAACCCACGAACCGTGAGATCATGAGTGAGTTGAAGTCGGACACTTAACTGACTGAGCCACCCAGGCACCCCTCTTAAAATTATTATATTTTACTAAGTTTGAAAACCAGAAGCCTTTTCTCAAATCTTACTCCTGCTCATTTTCTTTTCACTAATTTGCCTACCATTCACATTTTTCATAGAAAATAACATAGGCATTGGAGGCAGGCAGACTTGTTTTTAAAACATAGCTCCATCACCAGATGATGGTGATGTGGGATTGTAAGGACACAAGTCTAAATGTTTAAACCAAACTGACTCCATGACAGGCTTTAAGTTTCCCCTCTAAACTAGAAGGCCTAAGTTTTAGCTTCCCTGAAACTATCAGGCAGTTACACATTGCCCAAGGCAGGAGAAACCACCCTTGCAACACCCAATCAGGAAAGGCCAGCGACCACCCTCCACATTACTAAGGGAGAGGCTGAGAGAGAGAAACTACAGATAGGACCCTGTTACCTAATGTTAAAGTTAACCCGTTAGTCGTCAAACAAGACCCTAGGCTTGCTCTGTGATTGGTTGAATTTAAGGGTACTCTAAATGTTGTAATTGGATCCCGCCAAAAGTAACGAATACTCTAGACAATGTGTATGGTCAAACCTGCTGTCAATGATGTTGAATAATTATGATTGGATCACTGTTCCCATGTCACAACTTCTGTAACTCCCCCGTCTCAAACCCCATAAAAACTCTACTCTGCCCTTGTTCGGGGCTCTCAGCATGGATCCATTGCGTTGGTGAGGTCTGGGAGCCCGAGCTTAAGCCCATAATAAAGCCCTTTGCCTTTGCATACGTGACTCGGACTCCTTGGTGGTCTTGGGATTTTGGGGAGATCGTGATCTGGGCATAACAGGATCATATAAAAGGTTAAGAAAAACCATCCAAAACTTGGACATAATGCCAAAGGATGGCTGTGTTTTACTCTGGGATACTGCTTAATTTAAGCTATACTCAATGAGAATTTAATTCTCATTGCTCTGTCTCTGTCTCAAAAATAAATAAAAACTATAAAAAAATTTTAAAAAACCATAAGAGAGTATGACATTGGAAAAAAGATAACTATCAGTAGAGTAGACCTACTCATAGTCATTTGATTAATTATAAAGACACTAAGTCAATGGGGGAAAGACCTTGCAATAAATGATGCTGTAGCAACTAGATATCACATAAAAAGAAATGAACATGATTGCTTTCTCTCACCAACACAGAAATTAACTTGAGATGGATCATAGAATTATATGTGAAAGAAAATCTTTAAAATTTGTAAAAGAAAACATAGGATGATATCTCCATGACTTTGAGACAGATAAGATTTCTTAAACAGGACTTAAAAAAGCATTAATCATAAAAATAAAGCTGATAAATTGACACCTTCAAAATTAAAAATTTCTGCTCATCAAAGACACCATTAGGAAAGTAGTGAAAAGACAGGGTGCCTGAGTGGCTCAATCAGTTAAGTATCCAACTTAAGCTTGGGTCACGATCTCATGGTCCATAGGTTTAAGCCCTATGTTGGGCTCTGTGCTGACAGCTCAGAGCCTGGAGCCCACTTCAGATTCTGTGTCTCCCTCTCTCTCTGCGCCTCCCCTGCTAGTACTCTCTTTCTCTCTCAAAAATAAACATAAAAGAAAATAATAAAAAGAAGTAGAAGTGTGGAAGAAAACTTTTATAATACATTTATCTGACAAAACATTACAAATCAATTATAAAAAGACCTAAAGCCCAATAAGAACATCGTATAAAAGATTTGAATAAATTGCAAAAGTAGATATATAAATGGCCAATAAGGATATGAAACAACAGTCAACATCATAAGTTATCAGGAAAATACAAGTTAAAACCACAATGAATTTTATTGAAAACACACCAAAATGGCTAATATTAAAATAAATGAAAGTTTTTTTAGAAGACTAACAATATCAAATGGTGGCACAAGATGTGGACCAACTCTTAAAAGATTGCTGATAGGAATGTCAAATGATTCATCAAGTATGTAAGATTGTCTATCTCTACAAATGTTAAAAATTCACTTATCTTATGACACAGCAATTTCACTCGTAGGTATATATCCAAGAGTAGTGGTGTGTTTCCCCAGAAAAACTTATACAAGAATGTTCACTACAGTTTTATTCCCAAATTTTCATTAACATGTAAAAGGACAAACAAATAGAGGTATACTCAAATAAAGGAATACTGCCAGTGATAAAAAAAACACACAAAAAGTAAGATTGATACTCAAGGATATTGTTTTTAGTGAAATGAGTCAGATACAAAAGAGTACATGCAAATGAGTATGCTGCACATGATTCCATTTATATAAAGTGATTCAACAACTGCCAGTACTATTCAATTTTTTTTTAAATATATTTTTAAAAATATTTTTATTTATTTCTAGGAGAGAGAGAGAGAGAGAGACAGCATGAGCAGGGGAGGGTAAGAGAGAGAGGGAGACAAAGACTCTGAAATAGGCTCCAGGCTCTGAGCTGGCAGTCAGCACAGAGCCCGACTTGGGGCTCGAACCCACGAACTGCGAGATCATGACCTAAGCGAAAGTCGGATGCTTAACCGACTAAGCCACCCTGGCGCCCCAGTACTAATCAATGTTTACATAATTCAGAATAGTGGTTACCTCTGGACAGGCAGGAATGGGCTAATAGTGGTGATATTTATTGAAAAAGAACAAAAAGGAACTTTAGAGGGTGTTAGAAATGTTCCAAATCTTGATCCGCATGGTGGTTTCAAAGGTGTATGCACATGTAAAAATCATCTAATTGCATACTTAAAATTAATGCACTTTATGTATAGCCATAAAAAATGTTAGGTTCTCTGGGCGGCTGGGTGGCTTAGTCAGTTAAGCGTCCGACTTTCACTTAGGTCATGATCTCGCGGTTCGTGGGTTCGGGCCTCGCGTCGGGCTCTGTGCTGACTGCCAGCTCAGAGCCTGGAGCCTGTTTCAGTCTGTGACTCCCTCTCTCTCTGACCCTCCCCTGCTCACGCTGTCTCTCTCTCTCTCTCTCTCCTAGAAATAAATAAAAAACATTAAAAAAAATGTTAGGTTCTCACAAGGCATTTGGTTGCAATTTTTGTAGAGTTGAGAAAAATAGTCTAGATTGTAAAAGTTTAAGGAATGATGAAGCAGTAAGAATTAACTTCACTTTGAAGAAATTTGTGAAGAGAAGCAGAAAATTAAGGAATTAATTAAGATACCAACAAGTAAAAGAAGGTTGTTTTAAAATTATTTTAGAATAAGGAATGCTTTATTAGAGGAGAAGAAGCCAGTGGAGAGGTACAGGTTGAAAATGGGATTGAGGGAAGAGAAGAGAAAGTTGCTAAGACTTGATATCTTGGCTTCAAAAGTGAAGAATTATTTAAATAAAGAGAAGAAAGGTAAGGAGAAGTAGAATGAAGAAACTAAACGTTTGTGAAATAGAAGATAATTTAGGTTTCTCACAGACTTTCTCTCCACTTCTTAGGAAAATGTAAAGTAAGGACATCCAATAAGTCAAGAGGTGGGAGAAAAGGATGACTGGAGGTAGAGTAGAGGGCTTGATGAAGCCAATCAGCTATTTCATTAGCTTTGAAATCTGGGCCATGTCACTTTTTGAGTTTCTTCATCCCTATGATAGGGACTTACTCACCTTACAGAGTTGTTATGAAGATTAAATTAGCTAAGGTATATAAAGTATTCATATATGACAATTAATAAATGTTAGTTCCCCTTTAAAAAGGAGTAGAGGGGTGCCTGGGTGGCTCAGTCCATTAAGCCTCCAACTTCAGCTCAGGTCATGATCTCACAGTTTGTGGGTTCGAGCCCTGTGTTGGGATCTGTGGTGACAGCTTGGAGCCTGGAACCTGATTCAGAGTCTGTATCTTCCTTTCTCTCTGCTCCTCCCCCACTTGCTCGCGCACGCGCGCTCTCTCTCTCTCTCTCTTTCTGTCTCTGTCTCTTCCTCAAAAATCAATAAACATTAAAAAAATTAAGGGGCACCTGGGTGGCTAGGTTGGTTAAGTGATTTCAGCTCAGGTCATGTCGTGAGTTTGAGCCCCACATTGGGCTCTGTACTGACAGCTCAGAGCCTTGAGGTTGCTTTGGATTTTGTGTTTCACTCTCTCTCTTTCTGCCCCTGCCCCGCTCGTCCTCTCTCTTTCTGTCTTTCTCTCTGTCTCTCTCTCTCAAAAATAAATAAATGTTAAAAAAAAAAAGTTGTAAAGTTGGTGGAAATTACCCTCCACAAAGAGCTTGAAAAACAGAATAATCTGGAGTCAGTATAAAAGATCCAGTTGAAGATAAGGAACCTGGGCACTTCCTTAACATCTGTGGGGACTATTGCAAATGAGGTCTCATACCTTATGTATAAATATTTTAACGTTATAAATCAAGCTAATAAGCTGTTAAAATATGTTCTAGCCTCCTACTTTGACATACATAGCTTTATGATGGCCTGAAGTTTATGTTTGAAAGTAGAGTTCTGAATTCTTGGTGTTTCTCTCTGAATCCTGGGAATGTGGGACGAGGCAGACCAAGTCAAACTTTTCTTTCTTCTTCCAATTCTGTCCCATAGTAGGAGGGGCCTCCAGTGTACATGGGTGAATACGTCACCTTGAAAAATCCAACCTCCACTCCTACTTTTGGCAAATAGCAGCCATTTGGCCACTGTTAGGGTTGGGTTGTGCACTCCAATGGCATGGTCCTTGCTATGCAAAAGCCCTAAAGGGAGGCTTAGAGACGTTTGGGTAGGGAATTCTGAGGTCTCAAGTATCTGGAGCTTGGCCTGGAAGGAGTATATTGATTTATAAGGGAAAAAAAAATTTTTTTTCCTCTACCCTTCTGAGTTCTTGCCTGAGATTATTGTAATAAAAGATTAACAAGAGAAAATCAAACAGAACTTTATTAACATTTACCTCATAGACATGTGGACGATACCCAGAGAAAATTGAGTAACTCGGAGAGGTGGCTTAGAACTCCAGCTTATATAGCATCTTCAACAAAGAACAGTAAATTTGTGACAGAACAGTGGGAAGCAATTTTAGGCTCCCCATGGCAGCAAACTGTGGGCAGGTGAATATATGGAAGGAAATTAATGGAAGAAGGTTTATTTGCAGATTCCTTTAATGCCATCTCTGAGCTAATAAAAGTCTTTTTCTGATAAAAGGAGAATGTGTATCCTGCCTTTAGGCAGAAAAGGGATAGGGTTGATACACCTTTTCCTGCCTTTGTTCCTTCTTAATTGCATTCAGCTCAAAATACTTTTTATGTCAAAAAGGCATATTTTGTGGTAGCATATTTTGCTACCCTTCAGGTGGATGCATTTCCTCAGGTGCCTAGGACTCTTCACCTCATGTGGAATGCAGTTTAGAAGAGCCAGTGTTGGTTCCAAGCATTGGCCTCTGAGCAAATAGCTCCTGTGCTCAGAGCTAAGAACCTTATAGTCCTTTTATTCTTTATAGTCCTTACAGTCACATTTAGGTCAGTGATTATCTACACTTCCTGCCTCCAGCAGTCAATACAGGTAGACTGCAGTACTGTTAACAGGAAAGAGCAAAATATTCAAAACAAAAAATATGCTGGAAATATAATGAAAATGAAGTAGAATCTGTAAGTCCTTATTAAGAGGCTGTTTTCCACCTAAAAAGTAAGCTTTCTAGCCTTTTGAGTTACTTTGATGGATTGATAGCTTTCCTATGAAGCACTGCATAAAACTGAAGATGATTTATTATCACAAGTCTATTCCTTAAATCAAAATATTTAATAGACAGCCATGGTCTGGTAACCAGCTTTTGCAAGCATTGGTTAGAAATGAAACTTCATAATCTCTTTGTCTGGCTTTACAGTTTTTAAAACCAAACAAATTGTATTTAGATATTCATGTTTATAGATTCATAGGATGTCTTTGAATCCAAATGTTGTTCTTATCACAACAGTCAAAAACAAAGGATTTGGGGTGTTTTTTTTTTATGAATTCTCATTAGTAATGAGGCACTAAACATGCTCCAGAATACAATGTAGAGGTGAAAATTAATAGAGTTATTTTTAGCTACCACCTACATACTATAGGCAGACAACATCAAGAGCAAGAAAGAAATAATGGTTCCTTTAATTTAATAAATCATAATGTTCCTGAAAAATTCTTCTCCTTCCTTCCAAAATTGGGGCATCTAATTATATAAAGTTATTACTGTGGCAACAGCTTAGATATGAAGAAAAAGAGAGAGAGAGGAAGGGGAGGAGGGAACCAGGGAGGGAGGGAGAATGAATTAGGCTATTAAACAAAAAGTATTTTGACTAAAGAGCAAAATGTGGGAATTGCTAACTAGAAGAGAAGAAACACTGAAAAAGTTATATTTAAGGCATAAACCAGTCAATATCTGTATGTTAAAGTATAGGTAAATGCCTCCCGTTTTAATTTTCTTCTTCAATATTACTTTGGCTACTTGGGGTCTTTTGTGGTTCCATAAAAATTTTAGGATAGTTTGTTCTAGTTTTGAGAAGAATGCTGGTGCAATTTTGATTGGGTTTGCACCAAATGTGTAGATTGCTTTGGGTAGTAATAACATTTTAACTGTATTTATTCTTCTGATCCATGAGCAGAGAATGTTTTTCCATTTCTTTGTGTCTTCTTTAATTTCCTTCATAATTATGAAACTTCATAAGTTTTCTATAGTTTTCATCATACAGATCTCCTATATCTTTGGTTGGGTTTATTCCTAGGTATTTTATGGTCTTTTGTGCAGTTGTGAATGGGATCAATTTCTTGATTTCTCTTTCTGTTGCTTCATTATTGGCGTATAAAAATGCAACGGATTTCTGTACGTTGATTTTGTACCCTGCAACTTTGCTGAATTCATGGATCAGTTTTAGTAGGCTTCTGGTGAAGTCTGTAGGATTTTCTACATAGAGTATCATGTTGTCTCTGAAAAGTGAAAGTTTGACTTCATCTTTGCCAATTCTGATGCCTTTTATTTCTTTTTGCTGTCTGATTGCTGATGCTAGCACTTCCAGCACTACGTTAAACAACAGTGGTGAGAGTGGACATCCCTGTCATGTTCCTGATTTCAGGAGGAAAGCTCTCAGTTTTTCCCCATTGAGGATGATGTTAGCTGAGGGCTTCTCATAGATGGCTTTTATGATGTTTAAGCAAGTTCCATCTATCCCGACTCTCTCAAGGGTCTTCATTAAGAAGGGATGCTGTATTTTATCAAATGCTTTTTCTGCATCTATTAACAGGATCATATGGGGTTTTTTTAAACAATTTTTTTATAGTTTTTATTTATTTTTGAGATAGAGACAGAACATGAGTGGGGGAGGGGCAGAGAGAGAGGGAGACACAGAATCCGAAACAGGCTCCAGGTTCTGAGCTGCCAGCACAGAATTCGACATGTGGCTCGAACCCACGTACCGCGAGATCATGGCCTGAGCCGTAGTCAGTCGGTTAACCAACTGAGCCATACAGGCGCCCCAGGATCATATGGTTTTTATCTTTTCTTTTGTTAATGTGATGCATCACATTGATTGATTTGCGAATATTGAACCAGCCCTGTAGCCCAGTAATGAATCCCACTTGATCATGTACACTGATTTTCGAATGCATGGGAATGGGAGGAATGGTGGTGCCCCTAACTCCTGTGTTGTTCAAGCATCAACTGTATATAAGAAGACAGATAGCTCATGTAAAAAGATCTGCAAATAGCTTATAAACATATGACTTGTTCAGCTTCTTTAAAAATAAGGTCAGTGTTAAACTACAGTGAGATACAAATTTTCACTTGCTAGATTTGCAAACATCTACGTTTGGAATTACAAACTTACTATGAAAAATGAGCAGGAGAAGTCTTCCATAAACATTGTTGATAGGTAATTTAGGGCAGCCTTTTTGGTGAGCCTTGAAGAACATATGTATCAAAATTTTAAATGCACATACACTTGAAACCAGCTCTTCTGGTTTCTCAAAAATTGGTTCTCAGAAATTACTCTATAGGTGTACTTGTACAATGAATAGGAAAGCTATTCATTACAGCTTATAAAAGAAAAAGATTGGCTCACCTGGAATCACTGTGAAGAGTAAAGTTCAAGGTTTTCAACCCTGAATCATAGCTGGGCCCATAGTAGAGCTGCTTTCGTGAATCAAGCAGCCCTCGTGGAGGTCTGATGGAAACTAGTTGGTGTTCTAGGGGTCATTTCTGTCACCAGCTTGGTGGAAAACAAGAAGGCTCAGCTGGTAGTGATTGCACATGATGTGAATCCCGTTGAGCTGGTTGTCTTCCTGCTTGCCCGGTGTTGTAAGATGGGGGTTCCCTACTGTATGATCAAGAGGAAGGTCAGGCTGGGGTATCTGGTCCACAGGAAGACCTGCACCTCTGTCATCCTCACACAGGTTAACTCTGACTACAAAGGAGATCTGGCTAAGCTGGTGGAAGGTATCAGGACCAATTAGAATGACGGATATGATGAGATCTGCTGTCAGTGTGGAGATAATGTCCTGGGTCCAAAGTCCATGGTTTGCATTGCCAGGCTGGCAAAGGCTAAAACTGGCCACCAAACTGGACTAAGTATATGCTGTTGAATTTTCTGTAATAAAGGTAATGAAAAGTCTTTCAAAAAAAAAAAAGGAGAGAAAGATTGGGAAAATACCAAGTGTCTCTCAACAGATGACTGGGGCAGAGAGAGAGGAAGACACAGAATCCAAAGCAGTTTCCAGGCTCTGTCCTGTCAGCACAAGGCCTAATGTGGGTCTCAAACTTAGGAACTGTGAGATCATGGCCTGAGCCAAAGTTGGACATTCAACAGACTGAGCCACCCAGGCACCCCCAGATGACAGTTTAAATATATTATTATTTACATCCATAGCATGGAATTATTATAACTATTAAAAAGAATAAAGCAGATATGTAGATACTGATATGTACTATTTTTGACATGTATCATTAAATAAAAAAAGTACAGAGCAATATATATAACATACTATCAGTTTGAGTTTAAAATAACAACAATAACAGCAACCACAACAATGATAATAATAATAGATTGCAACTACTTCACAGTATTAATCCTCTTCAGCCAAAAACTGCCAGAAATACCTGTAGTTGAACCAAGTTGAGTTGTTTATTTTGGGTTGCCTTTTTTTCCCCTCCTTCCTTCAAATATCATGAAGGAACTCTCTTAAAGAGTGTGAAAAAAGACTTGGCTTTGGTTGGGTAATTTTGAGGGATCCAAGGAAGTGGAGACAACTATACCATTGTGTATATTAACAAATTTTGTTGTAGAGAGGGCAGCCTATAGGAGGATAAAGCTATAATTGGACAAAGCCTAAGCTCCTTACTTGGTCTTTGCTGGCATAGGTGGGAATGGGGCCTTCATTTCTTCTATAGTAAATTGGTTATTTTCCAAAAGTTTTCTGCCTTTGTAGGTTGCCGTTTTCCTGGTCCTTTGGCTCAAAGGAGCAGTTTTTGCTGGGCCTTTTTCTGTAGGTGCCCATTGGTATTTCCAGACTTGCTGGCTTCTCCAGCACACATTCTGGGATATGTTCAGCAAAAAGAAAACTCAGAGAGCTCATCACCATGTTGTTTGTTCATTGGATCTTGAAGTCCTTAACTGATATGCTTTCTCATATGTTTGTTTTTTATATTATACCCAGAAATTTTAGTTGTAAATTGGAAAAGTACACCTACTCCATCTTCTTGGAAGTAGAAATCTCGTGGATATATTTTTTCACTGTTTGAAATTTTTTGCCATAAGCACAAATCATTCATTCAAATAAGTAAATACATATAGATGCATACTTTGCTTTTTCAGAACTGATAATTGCATAATCCCTATGAAGAATATAAAGGAGAACAGTGGGATAGAGAGTGGTTGAAGTTAAGTAAAGCTTCTTGGTTAAGGTAGTCAGGGAAAACCTCTCTGTGACACTTGAGCTGGATTCAAAAGCCAGGCTTGTAAACAGCTGAAGAAGAGAAGAGGAAGAGGAAATGCAAAAGGCCTGAAATAGGAATAAGCTTGGCATAATCCAGGAAGAGAGGGAATTCTAGTATCCATGGTGTACTGGAGCTGTCATCTCACCTATTGTCATAATGAAAAGAATTAGCCAACATTCATATTGGAACCATGCTTACTCATCTGTTGCAACCATAGGTTAAATACAGATACAAGAGTTTGGCAAAAATCAATTACTGCAAGAACTTAAATGCCATGTGGAATTTACAATAAGTAATATTATCTATTTTATTATTTACAAGTTTGTGCAATACATCCTTTATATTAGTAAAATTTATTCTAAAATATATGTATGTGTAAATGTGTGTGTGGGTGTGTAGAGCCTTAAAGAAAAGTGAAGCCTAGGATTATATTTAAGAGTCATTAGTATTTAAATGACAGTTAAGCCACTTAACCAGATAAAATCAACTAGGAAAATTGTGTGTAAACAAAAATAAGTGCAAGGCTAAATCCTGGGTGTGAGAAATGGTATTGCCAATATGGTAGAAGGAAAACCAGGAGAAAATGCTGTGCTGGAAACCGTGTAGGAGGAAGTAGTCAACTGAGTTGGACTTGGCAAAATTGGTAACTTCAACAAGGCACATTTAATGGAATGTTGATGTCAGAAGCCAGATTGGATTAATTTAAAATAGTCTCAGCATTTTTGAGTCCCTGGCTGTCAGCAAGAACCAAGTGCCTTATGAAAGGCAGCAAAAAGGGAGCCAAGAAGAAAGTGGCTGATCCGTTTTCAAGGAAAGGTTGGTATGATGTAAAAGTGCCAGTTATGTTTAATATAAGAAATATTAGAAAAACACTAGTGACAAGAACTCAAGGAACCAAAATTGCATCTGATGGCCTCAAGGGTCGTGTTTTTGAAGTGAGCCTTACTGATCTGCCAAATGAAGTTGCATTTAGAAAGTTCAAGCTAATTACTGAAGATGTTCAAGGCAAAAACTGCCTGACTGATTTCTATGGCATGGATCTTACCTGTGACAAAATGTGCTCCTTGGTCAAAAAATGGCTGATTGTGATTGAAGCTCCTGTTAATGTCAAGCTGCCAATGGCTATTTGCTTCATGTCTTTTGTGTTGGTTTTACTATAAAACACAACAATCAAATTTGGGAGACCGTTTATGCTCACCACCAAGAAGTCCACCAAATTGGGAAAAAGGTGATAGAAATCATGACCCAAGAGATGCAGATAAATGACTTGAAAGAAGTGGTTAATAAATTGATTCCAGACAGCATCAAGAAAGACTTAGAAAAAACTTGTCAGTCTATTTATCCACTCCATGATGTCTTCAGTAGAAAAGTAAAATTGCTGAAGAAACCTAACTTTGAATTGGGAAAGCTCATGGAGCTTCATGATGAAGGTATTAGCTCTGGAAAAGCTGCTGGGGGTGAGACTGGTGCTAAAGTTGAACAAACTCATGGATATGAGCAGCCAGTCCAAGACTCTGTTTAAAATTCAGACATTTAATGGTGACAAATAAAAAATATTATCTGTGATATTTAATTTCTGGCCATTCTTTTTAAATAATCTGTACTTGGTGAATCAGGTGTTCTGAACTGATGGTGATGTGAACTCTTCTGAGCTGCTGTAGGGATTTTATCCATTGCTCTTAGTTACTAAATAGCTGCAAAAGGATAGTGATCTATTTTAAGCTGTAGTAACCTGGATGGAAGTATAATAGATGGTTAATAAAAGGGAATCCTTAAAAACAAATAAAACAGTCATAGCATTTCGATTGTAAATCAAGATTTATGCAAAATGCATTTTGAAATTTTCTTCTATGAGAAATATATTTTTTGTCCAACTGCTTAGTATTGGCTTTCAAAGATTTTCTACTTGAAAAGAATCCCTATCTTTTAGGAATACATCTCACTTGCGTTCCCATCCTCCTTGCCCTTCCCTTCCCCCATCATCCTTAAGAATCTTACCACAAGACCATTCTGTTTCCTACACATTCCTTACAAAACCGTATAAACTTTGAAGTATTTACAAATGAGATGGTGTTATATTTATAGTTGGCTTCAAATAATCCACTCTGTGTGCAATGGTGGGAGGGCATAGATTTGGTAAGGGTGTGGATGAAACAAAATTGGCCATATGTTGAAAAGCTTTGAGGATGGATGAGTACTAACAGGTTGATTATACTATTCTTTCTGTATTTGTCTATGATTGAAATTTTCTAGAATATATGTATTTTTTAAATGTTTTATTTTTGAGGGACAGAGGCAGAGTACAAGTGGGGAAGAGGCAGAGAGAGAGGGAGACACAGAATCCAAAGCAGGTTCCAAGCTCTGAGCTGTCAGCATAGAACCTGACACAGGACTTGAACTACTGAACTGCAAGATCATGACCTGAGCTGAAGTCAGATGCTTAGCCGACTGAGCCACCCAGGTGCCCCAAGAGTAAAAATACATTTTTAATATTTTAAAACTATTTTTAAAACATTCTTAATGTTTTAAAAATATTCTTGGAGAGGGGGCAAGATGGCGGAGAAGTAAGGAGCTCCGTACTTGCACTCGNAAACTAGGATAGTTTTGCCATCAAGAAATTTACACACAACTTGAAAAGGCACTTTATTCAAAGAGTTAAAACTCAGAGAGTGAGGAGAGAAGAGTGTTCACTGGCAGAGGGAAAGATAACACACAGGTGTTGGGGCACCTGGGTGGCTCAGTTGGTTAAGCGTCCGACTTTGGCTCAGGTCATGATCTCATGGTTCGTGGGTTCAAACCCCGCATCAGGCTCTGTGCTGACAGCTAGCTCAGAGCCTGGAGCCTGCTTCAGATTCTGTGTCTCCCTCTCTCCCTGACCCTCCTCTGCTCACACTGTCTCTGTCTCTCAGAAATAAATAAAACATTTAAAAAAAAAAAAACACACAGGTGTTTAAAGCTGTACCATGTTGATGGAGGAAGCCAGATTGCAGTGTGGTTGAAGCATAGCAGGAACAAACATGCATGTAGTGCTTTGTGCATATTTCTGTATGCTAGATCTTATAGGTGTTTTCTCATTTGCTACTCATACATCCTGTGATATAGGCAAAAAATTGGTTTGGGGACAAGTTAAGTTACTTGTTTTGGGTAACAAAGCTGGTAACTGGTGCCTTTTGGGAGTGTAATTTCATTGGAAAAGCCACACTGTAGTGGGCTGAGAAATAGATAAGAAGAGACCAGAGACCTCATACCAGATAAATAAGACCTAGAGGAGATATACTTAAATGTTTGATTTTGTTGATAACATTTAAAAACTGTGTACAAAGATGGGGTTCCTGGGTGGCTCAGTTGGTTGAGTGTCTAGCTCTTGGTTTTGGCTCAGGTCATGATCTCACGATTTCTGGGATGGAGCTTCATAGGGAGCTCTGCACTGACAATGTGGAGCCTGCTTGGCATTATCTTCCTCTTCTCTCTCTACCCTTCCCCTAACTTGTGCTCTCTCTCTTTTAAAAATAAAAAATATTTAAAAATTTAAAAACCATAAACAAAAAACAAAAACTCTTGATTTCTGGCTTCTCTTAAAGAAGCAAACATTTTATTTAGTATCATAGATGCTGCACCCCTTCACAACCAAGGCATTGCTGCCCCCTTTCTGTGGGACCCGAGCTCTACTTTTTGTTAGAGTCCTCTGCACTCATTATTTTATTGCAAATGCACTGCTTCATTTTGTGAATTCTGGCCTATGTAAGTATTTGAGTTCATTTATATACTAATCATATTCAACCTGGAGTATTATGACATACTAGTGTGGGTCTGATCAGTGAAAGAGAAAGGAATAGAGTGATAGAACTCCATGTGATTTGTCCACCACATGTTGAGAACTACAGTCAAAACCACTTCTGTAGCAATTAATCCTGTATTCTGTGCCTACTGTAATGTCTCGTGCAGAGTTTTCTTTTGCTATAAGTGCTAAGTGCCATACAAATGGGCACTGTGATAATAAGTGCTCAGGAATTCAGAAGAGGGCAGAATTTTTCTACAGTCATTAAGACAAAGAATTTTAAAAGTTGGTTTGAAATTTTATAAGAGAAGAGAAATTACAGATAGTAAAAAATCAAAGGAAAAAGGCATGAATTTAGGAAAGTGCAAAATATGTGCAGGGAGTAGGAAGGCAGACGAGTATATGTGAAGCTGATGCTCCTTCATCTAAGCAACTCTAACTCAGGAACAATAGTATCACAAAAATGCTAACACTAGAAAGGAATCTGCAGATCAGATTACTTGAAAGACTTCTCATAGATTACAACCAAGGTTTTAAGAAGTTGGGTGATTTGCTTAATGGCACATAGCTAATTGGTGAAGGTATTAAGATTAGACCTTCTAATTTCTAATATTCTTTCATACTTCCCTTCGATGTCAGTTATTTACATTATAGGGAAGGGGAGGAAAATTGAGCTGTAGCTGAGTTCTAGATACATTATTTTTAATGACCTCAAGGGGCAGGTGCCCTTTTCCTTTCATCACTCACTTAAAATTCAAATTCTTAACCAGGAATTAAACCATAAAAGTGCTCAGGGAACTTGACAACTTAAGCAAAGTGTTAAGAGTAGTTGATCTAGGTGCACCTGGGTTGTCTCAGTCAGTGGAGCAATAATAAAGATTGAAATCTGAAAATACTGATCAGTCTCAATGTAGTAGAAAATAGCTTGACAGGCTTTCATTCCACAGTTGGTGGTGACTGGTTCACATCCTAGAATTTGGGACTGGCAGTGTTGCATAATATTGATACCAAAGGCTTTGGATTTGAATCCAGCTCTACATCAGCTAAGTGGTATGAACAATTTATTTAACCCCTCCAAACATTAGTTTGCACATTATATAAAATGGTGTCCTTGTGTTGGCAGAACTGCGTACCTAAACTTGGGTTTCCCCCAAAGCAAACTCTGCAACAAGGATTTGGATTCAAGTAGTTGATTTGGGAGGAGATCCAGGAAACATGATGAGGGTGTGACAAAGTTAGACAGGGAAGGGAATCCTACTGGGGATCCTCCATCACAGTGATAGAAGGCTAGGAAAAGTCGTTAACCGCAATCTCCATTCCTCATTGGTTGAGAATTGCTCCTGGATTATTACTTCATGGACACTTCTGACTTACCCTGAGCACAAGTCAGGCACACTGCAGGACACAGAAAAGCCCTCAAACAGAAAGGTCCACAGCTTGAAGTAAGAAGCATTTGGTTTTCACAGGAACTGTCTGCAAAGAGTCCACATGATTTCTGGAGGGGGCTTGTGGGATATGAGCATAGCATTGGCAGCATCTTCTATAGTGAGATATGTTTGTTTGTAGCATCTGGAACCATAGTAGCATCTGGAACCATAATAAGTACTCAAGAAATGATATAGCTGCCTGAAGTACGAAATACTAGTTACTGAGATGGCAAAAGAAAAGCCTTCCCAATTGGAAAGAAGAAGCACTATTACCAAGGAGATGAAATGAGTAGAAATCAAACGAGAAACACAGAGTCATCCTTCACATTACTTTCTTCTTCCCACCCCCCACCTTTTCTCCATATTCCATCAGTTTTAATTACTTTGACAATATTTCCCTTTTCTCTTCACCATCCCAGCATCACTATATGAAAGCAGGCATTTCAGTTTCTTGCTTAAATTATCATGGCAGTCTCCTAGCTAGCCTCCCTGCCAGTCTTTCCTGCTTCACCCTGACCCCCACTCAACCCATTCATTAGCTACTCTCAGAATGCTTTTCCTTAAACCCAACACTGATGCAATCATCCTCTACACTACTTCAAACACATAGATTCACCACTTATTTCTTGGTGAAATGAAAACTCTAGGATGCAGGATTCTTAATGCTCTAGTTTACTTTTCCCTTCCCAGGTCTGTTATGCTTCACTCTCAACTTCTAAATTCCAGATATAAGCAACCTTCTTTAATGCCTCATACACAAAGTTTCTCACTGTTCAATGCCATTTTCCATGCTCTTCCCTACCTTTAATCATCTGGAAAACTACTAGCTTTCATTCAGGAATTCAATGATACTTACTTCTCAGCGTTAGCTTGCATCAGTGATCAAATAACATGTCTGTATATCTCTTAACACTTACCACTTGCACTATAAATATCTATTTACTTTCTTTTTACAAATTAGTCAAGTATTCTTCATAATCATATATTGACCATCTGCATTATTAACAAGTACCCAAGGTAGTTTGTATTCCCACTGAAGTCTAAGAGTCATGTTATTATATGAAGAGCTTCCTAAGGGGAAAAACTTTTTTCTCTGCAATTCTAGTGCCTAACATAGCACCTAGCATCTAGTTGATATTCAATAAGTAACTCTTGAATTAATACAAGTGTTTAAGTTTTGAGTATTTCTACCCTTTCATAGAGAGTTTATCAAGCTGTGACCTATGGTAATGAGACTCATTTAAAAATTAGTCCTGGTGCCGATAATATTGGAAATTGGAAATCTCATTGGTGATCTGCCAGTCCTCCACCTAAGTGACTTAAATTTGACCTGGTATTCCACTTTTTTTTTCCCTTTGATTGCCTATAAACTTTTTCCATGAAGAGTATTTAGTCTTATTGTTTTTGTTAATGAAGAATGGTTCTCAAACTTAAATATATGGAGAGCTTTTTAATAATACAGATGACTGAATGCCAATCTCATAGTTTCTACCCACTATTTGAGAGAAGAAAGGAAGGGATTTCTATTTTTAATAAGATTAAATAAGATTTAATAAGATCAAAATATTATATAGAGAAAATGTTGACATTTCTACAAACTGATAGACACTTCTGTTTTATTTCCTCTAAAGAAATACTGTGACCTGTTTTGAAAGAAATTATAGCACACATTACAAATCACTCTTTAAGTTTAGCATCGCTGTTTTTTGCCTTGATTGGCTTGTCTAGCAACTTAATGTACCCAAAGGAAATCCATTGTCTAATTTTCTTCTTTCCCTCTTGATAGAAAGACAGATTGCATAATATCAAAGTTAGTCAAGGGATGGGGAATGTGATTATACAACTTTGGCTCGTTTGTGCCCACATGATGTTCTTCCCGCACACAACTTTTTACTAGATGACAAAATCAAATCTTAATCCAAATTTTGAATCTATTCTTCTTTTCTGTAACAACCACAATAGGATCTGTAGTTACCTGAACACTTGACAACAACTGGGGGAGAGGGTACTTCATGATGAGGATGAGTATGCACAGTAATACCCCATTCTCCTCCTTACCTCTTGTATACTGCCCAGCGGTGGCATGTTCATCATGGCCATGGAACCGTTTTCAGAATACAGTGTTCATCGTTTTATAGAGGGATGATAAACTGTATCTGTCCCTTTGTCTACTTTATTGTCTCCCTCTGGACTTTTGTATCTACCACAGAAGATACATGACAGGCTGGGATAGATTCCATAATGTTGCTTTCTTCACCAATGATAAGAAAGGATCTCTACTCTGCTAACTTCAGCATAAACCATTATGGTCCCCTAAACATAAAAATGCTTTTTTAAAAGTGGAATCAGAATACTCAGAATTTTTTTTTAGTTTTTTTTTTTTTACTAAGATACTAGGTACGTAATAATCTGAAAACCCAAGGGGAATATGGAGAAATCCCTACCACAGCCAGATGGAGTCAGAATATCTTTGTGAACTATTGTCTTTCATGCTGTTATTAGAAATGAAATAGTTCTTGAATACAACAGAGCAACTCCATTTTACATTAAGACTGTTGGGGCGCCTGGGTGGCTTAGTCGGTTGAGCGTCCGACTTTCGCTTAGGTCATGATCTCGCGGTTCGTGGGTTCGAGCCCCGCATCGGGCTCTGTGCTGACTGCCAGCTCGGAGCCTGGAGCCTGTTTCAGTCTGTGACTCCCTCTCTCTCTGACCCTCCACTGCTCACGCTGTCTCTCTCTCTCCTAGAAATTAAAAAAAAAAAAAAAAAGACTGTAAAAATATACCAATGCAGAAAATAGATGATAATATCTATGGATTTTCTGTTTATCTGTACTATAAATAAAATTCTTCTGGACTTATAAGTATACTTTTTATACATTTAAATGTCAAAGTTTTTTGGATTGGAGAGTTTTATAGAAATACAATTATTATTTTGTAATCAAAGCCAATGATAAAATAACATTTTATTCAATGGAATATTCTTTCAAACCAGTTTTCCTATAGTGGAACTGTTAAATAAAAGCAAAGGATTTTGGTATAAGAGTCTACCTTTAAACCATATGTAATATATACCTATTTATTTTATATTGTACCTTTTTAAAATTTCCTATGAACTGTGAATTTGATCACTTTATTTTATGATCTGGTTTGGATATTTAACAATTTATTTAGTGAAACATTGCCTTTAAATGTGTTTTCTTCAATTATGACAAGCTCTTTCCCTGTTCTAATTCATATCTTAATCCTACTGAGCTTAATAAATAGGGAATATAACCTAAAAATAAAAAAAGAGTGGCCACACCTGGAATGTTAATTTGAAAAAATATATGTAGTAATAATTGTTTTCTAAAAATGAATGCTTTTGGAGCGCCTGGGTGGCTTAGTCGGTTAAGCGTCCAACTTTGGCTCAGGTCATGATCTCGCGGTTCGTGGGTTCGAGCCCCGCGTCGGGCTCTGTGCTGACAGCCAGCTCAGAGCCTGGAGGCTGTTTCCGATTCTGTATCTACCTCTCTCTCTGACCCTCCCCTGCTCATGCTATTTCTCTCTCTCTCTCTCTCTCTCAGAAATAAAGAAAACATTTAAAAAAATTTTTAAGTACTGAGCAAATGAATGCATTTTTATTTAGTGCCACATAAAGAAAAAAATAAATGGAAACTTTGAGAAAAATTATTTTACTGAATTTCTTCAGTTAAACCACTAGATGGCAATATCTTTGTTTCTTTGTGATTACACTAGACAAATGGCTCTTGAAGAAAACACAATCATATGTTTTAAAGTTCTCATCTCAGCTACCAAATTGCTGTTCCTAAATTTTAGAGAGAGAAAACTGCAGAGGAGAAAATTCCAGTTCATTTAAAGAATGCTTTATTGTGTTTGGGTTGCAGTCAGTTGATATCCTTCCTTAATAACCAGGGAAGTCACTGGGTCACTCAAGTGGAAGAGGAACAGCTTCACTTTGGAGCACACAAACCTTTCTAGGCTTACAAGAAGACTAGGTACAGAAAGACACCACTGAAACAGTATTCTTAAATCAGTCTTCATTACGTTCCACTAATTTTTTCTTCACTTATCACCTAATTTCACCATCTCTAAAATTTCTTTTTCCTCCTGGTGGATTAGAAAACACAGCCAAGGGTGGAAGGAAGGGTTTGAGGGCAGATGAGCCTTCTGGAGGAGATTTATCTCAGATAGTTTTGCATACTGCATGCAAAATCTATAGTTACTATATTTAAAATATCCTTTTTATCTCAAGATTATTACCACTAATTTTTATGTAATTTAAGTTTAAATATTTAGGAAACTGAGTTTCTTTCTTATTTAGAACAATTGAAATGTAATCAAAACATCAGATCTTTAATTGCTAGGGTATAATGTTCAAAAAGAAACAAATACTTTTTACTGTCATGTAAATATAAAATGAACACATATGAAAGATTTTATTCAACTCATTAGTAATGAGGAAATCAGCTTAAGAAGAAATTTTTTAAATATACATAAAAACACATACAGTTAGGAATGGTGAAAAGAATTTGCTAACAGCTGCAAAACTGGTTAATAACCTACAGGGCAATAAAACTGAATACTTGTGGTAATCTTTTCTAGAAGAAGAAATAAATTTTATATCTACAGACAAAATAATTTGCATTGCCATGTACAAGAATTATTTGCAATACTACTAGTTTTGTACAACTTAATTTCTACTCTATGGAAATGTAAAATAGCCTCCACAATAGAAAGTGATCAAAGATACACAACCTTATATAATCAGATAATCTCCAGAAGATCTGCTAAACTCAGTAATCTTTTCTGTTCCTTTCCAAGTAATTGACAATTTTCCCTTACATTACCATTTTTAAAAACAGTTACATTGTGAAATGAGGGATACAATTTATACAAAGAGCCTTATTCCATGTGCTACCACAAGGAGGCTTTCACCCCCCCCCCCACTAGATTTTCTTTACAAATGCTGACAAGGACTGATGATTAAACCAGAGACACTGTCATTAAGATTTGAAATAAATCCATTAGCAGACATTGGGTTTCTTTAATTCTGGCAGTAGATGTCAGAGAAGGTGAGCAAAGAATTGTCTGCAAATTGAAGAATAGAAATGACTTGTCTGCCTTGGCTCACTATTTAAAGTGTGATGTGGTGCCACAAAATATACTTGAATGTGGAGATGTCTCCCAGTTCCTCTAGAGATTAGATGTGGGAAAAAGTAAGAATACAGTACATCTCATGAACGAAGTGATTAGCAACCACAAATACCTATAAGGGCAAGGCAGATAAAAAAAAGTAAAGCAGGGCAGGGGGCAGGATATAAACCAGCACACAGTAGAAGAACCATGATAATTTGGGAAGCTCATGCCTAAATAGTGAGATAACTATTTATGTCCAATAATTGGTGCTATATGGAAATATAGATCCCAAAGGGCAAATTTTCATATTTTTGAAGAGAAATAAGAAAATCAAATTGTTATATGGGTTCTCCTGACTTTTTTTTAGATGCTGGCCACTTAACCAATAAATATATAAGTAAGTAAATGCATATATACATAAATACATGAATAAACATGATGTATCTTTTCTTCCCGCCAGAAATTTCCCTAAGAGAATTTTCTAGCATCCCTCTTCCATTTGAAGTTTGTTGAAGGGACAAGCTTTGGGAAGTAAAAGTGTGATTGGAGATGTCGTGACAAGAATTGAACTGCAGTGCTGAGTAGGTAAACAGTATGTGTCAGGTAAATGTTATGTGTCAACTGTGTATCTATGAGCCAACTGGGAGACAACAGAAATGGAGTTTCTTTGGAGGCTTGGACTTCTGATAACTTAGGAAAACCTTGAGCCTCAAAGTCCAGTTATGTCACTTCTTACCCTTCTCATTCCTGGCCCCAATGCTACACAGTTCTGAGTTCACTGAATACAGTCAATAAATATTTGCTGATTGACTTGTCATTCAGATAACAAGTGAAATGGAAGGATTAATATAACATTTATTTTTTGTCAACTTTTTTTGTAACTCAGACACTGTGTGTGTGTGTGTGTGTGTGTGTGTATGTGTGTGTNCAAACAGAAAGAGACACACAGAATCCAAAGCAGTCTCCTGGCTCTGAGCTGTTAGCACAGAGCCTGAGACGGAGCTCAAACTCACAGACCGTGAGATCATGATCCAAGCTGAAGTCAGGTGCTTAACCGACTCAGCCACCCAGTTGCCCCCCCCCAATGTTTTTTATTTGAGGATTCATTTGTTTTCTCACAGCATTTAGTTTAGTATGAGGTATCTTATAAGTATTAAATAAATANAAGGTGTAAATGAATTGTTAACAGATTCCAGAAAGGAACTGGGGGATTTATTGTGTCACCACAGCCTGCTTTACTCCTTTATCCCTTAAGGACTTCACAAAACTGTGGATAATGTGTACTTTAACTGGCCAGCGCCTCTGTAAGGACAAATACTAGGTATCCACCACCACTGCAGCCTATGGGCCCACCTGGAGATAGCTGACCTAAACTGAAAGAATCAGATTCTTTTTCTCTGGACTTTTGAATACAAATATGAAGCCAGTGAGTCAGAAGATGCTAACTACAACTAAAAGTCAGGGCAAGACCTACAAAGAACAGCAAATCAAAGCTAAGAACAAGATAATTTCGGGGAAAGCAAAGATGCCACAAGTAAACCCAGAAGCACAGAGAGAAGCAGAGTCCAAGAAACTCTCAGGGAGATGAAATGAAATGTTGGGTTTTTGAAATGGTCAGCTTTCTCCCTTAGATAAACCTCTCTTTACTGGTGCTCATTTGAGTGTATATTTGTTACTCATAACCACACAATTCATAATTCCTGTCTACTAGTTACAGCACTACCAGATGCAGGAAACCTGTCCTTGGCAGACTGGAAAGACCTTGTTAATGTGACCTGAGAACATAGTGTGGTCTCCATGGTGATTCTTACAGCTGATTCTCCAGTGCTTTTTATCTAAGACTCTGAAGGTTAATTTAAATGTCTCTAAAAAGAAATAAGATAGAACCTCAGGGTCAAATTGAGTTTTCCTTGGCGTTTCCTATGTACTTTTCTCAGTATACGTGTATCTCTATTTAAAATATCAAACTCTTGGTAACTGCTAGGTCTACATGTAAAGGTTGTAGTTTTTGCAGTTTTAGCCATAAGAAACATCATAGTAATATCTAAAAATTAGTCCATTTTATTGTCTACTTAATGGTGAGGCAGATTTAAACGCTTTAAATAACCTATAATAGCTCAATGGAAATAAATCACCTCAATATAAATGTATTCTCCATGATTCCTTGATCAATGATGCAGTTACTTTCTTTTTCTTTTCCTCGTTGTTATCTCATTTTTTACAATGGCTTACCATATTATCTATCTGACTTGATGATATAGAATAAGTTCCCAATATTTTTTTAATGTTTATTTTTGAGACAGAGAGAGAGAGCAAGCGCTCAGGGAGGTGCAGACAGAAAGAGACACACAGAATCCAAAGCAGTCTCCTGGCTCTGAGCTGTTAGCACAGAGCCTGAGACGGAGCTCAAACTCACAGACCGTGAGATCATGATCCAAGCTGAAGTCAGGTGCTTAACCGACTCAGCCACCCAGTTGCCCCCCCCCAATGTTTTTTATTTGAGGATTCATTTGTTTTCTCACAGCATTTAGTTTAGTATGAGGTATCTTATAAGTATTAAATAAATAAGAATTAAAAGAATAAAGGATGCATGTATAAACATAAAACAATTTTTTTAATTTTTATTTTTTTAAGAAAAAGAAAGAGAGAGAATGAGCGTGGGAGGAGCAGAGTGTGATGGAGTGAGAGAATCCCAAGCAGGATCTGTAAGTGCAGAGCCCAACATGGGGCTTGATCCCACAATCTTGGGATCATGACCTTAGCTGAAATCAAGAGTCAGATGCTCAACTGACTGAGCCACCTAGGTGCCCTAAAAGAGCTTTTTTTTTTTTTTTNAAGAGACACACAGAATCCAAAGCAGTCTCCTGGCTCTGAGCTGTTAGCACAGAGCCTGAGACGGAGCTCAAACTCACAGACCGTGAGATCATGATCCAAGGTGGAGTCAGGTGCTTAACCGACTCAGCCACCCAGTTGCCCCCCCCCAATGTTTTTTATTTGAGGATTCATTTGTTTTCTCACAGCATTTAGTTTAGTATGAGGTATCTTATAAGTATTAAATAAATAAGAATTAAAAGAATAAAGGATGCATGTATAAACATAAAACAATTTTTTTAATTTTTATTTTTTTAAGAAAAAGAAAGAGAGAGAATGAGCGTGGGAGGAGCAGAGTGTGATGGAGTGAGAGAATCCCAAGCAGGATCTGTAAGTGCAGAGCCCAACATGGGGCTTGATCCCACAATCTTGGGATCATGACCTTAGCTGAAATCAAGAGTCAGATGCTCAACTGACTGAGCCACCTAGGTGCCCTAAAAGAGCTTTTTTTTTTTTTTTTAAGTTTTATTTAAGTAATCTTTATACCCAAGGTGGGGCTTGAACTGATGTCCTCAGGATCAAGAGTTACACGTTCTTCCAACCGAGCTAGCTGGGTGTCCCTAAAACAGTTTTGTATTTATTTATTTATTTTTTAATTTTTAAAAAATACTTATTTGTGGGAGAGAGTGAGTAAGTAGGGGTAGAAGAGAGAAAGAGGGAGTCAGAAGATCTGAAGCAGGCTCTGTGCTGACAGCAAAGAGCCCAATGCAGGACTCAAAGTTAAGAACTGTAAGATCATGACTTCACCTAAAGTCCTACGTCTTAACGCTTTAAGTCTTAAAGACTTAACTGACTGATCCACCCAGGTGCCACTAAAACAGTTTTTTCAAAACACATTTTCAAGTCTTTTACTAGCATATAGCTTTATAATTATATCTAATTGTATCCACTATGTGGACAATTATACATAATTAAATTTCATTATTATTATTTTGTTATAAACTTGCAGCATAGCAATAAGAACAAATAAACTAGGCTTCCCTACACTAGTAACAAGCTTGACTAGACATTAGATTTAACTATCAGTAAAATCTATAAGTGTTAAATTATATTGAGCTCAAAAGTACTATTGAAACCAGTGTTTTAGGGAAATTATTCTAATGGTGGTGCTCAGGATTAGTTATTAATATCAACAGTGCACATAAGAAACCAATCATTTGGAACGATCAGGCATGCCACATTGAATAATTCTAGCCTAGACAAAGATTTCCCTGAAATAGCCTTCTGTTGGCTTCCTCAGTTATTCTTTTGCTCTATTACTAAGCACCTGCCTTGAGCATATTTGTCATATCCAAAGAGCAACAAGGGGTCTAATGGGGTAGGAACAGAGTGAACTGGAGTAGAGTAATAAAAGGGATTAGAGAGGTAAGGGGGTAGATTGGTAACATTTTATAAAGCTATATAGACCTTCAATAGGAATTAACTTTTATTGGAGATGAGGAAAAATTTTTTTGAAGGTTTTGGGTAGAGAAGTGATATGATCCACCTTATAAATTTTAAAAGTTCACTTGGGAACCTTGTTGAGAATACACCGAGGAACCAAGGGAAGAGAAGGAAGATCAGCAAGAACTTGTTATTGCAACAATTCAGGTGAGATTTGTTAGAAGTTGGGACCAGAGTAATAATGGTGGAGACAGTGAGAAATACTCAAATTCTGAATTTGAATTAGATTTTTGAAGGCAGAACCAGCAGGAACCAATTGTCATAATTGGAGTATATCAGTTAGGAATTGTATTCAGCGGTTAACAACTGAAATCTACTTAGAGTGTTTAGTTTTTAATGTAAAATAATTCCAGAAGTAGGCCATCCAGTGATGACATTTGTAGCTCTCTACAATTATCAGGAACTGAAGTTCCTTCTCATTTTCCACTTTTACCACCACAGTTTTCATTGTCAAGGGCATAGATGACTAAGAAGTGCATTCATTGGGTCCTTTTTCCTGACTGGAGAAAAGAGGGAGGAGGAAAAGCCAAAAATGTCTTCTATTTAGCTAGGCAGAAGCTTTTAAGCAACCTTTCCAGAAATCCTATACAACATTTTGACTTAGTACTTTTTAGCTAGAACTTATTCACAAAGTCATACTTACCTACAAGGAATGTCTGGGAAATATAGTCTTTCAGGTGAGAACATTATTACTGCCCTCCCAAAACCCTGCTGTCCTGTTACTAAGGAAAATAGGAAGAATGGATACTAGTGGTAACAAGCACCCTTTGCCACATGGGTATAAGACAAATTAAGAGGTCAAGGTTGACTAGAAGGAAACTGTTACCCTTTATATGCCATGGACCCCCATTAACCCGCCAATGAAGGTTATGACCTGCCCTCTCAGAACACTGTTTTAAAAATATGAAATAAAATACTTCAAATTACAAAGGAACTCCCTTATATTGAAATATCATTACCAAAATAATAAAACATGTGATAAACATATGTGTTTTCTTCATAGTTGTTCCTATAATTCAAAGCAATGATGGAGGTACCTGGATGGCTCAGTTGGTTAAGCATCCAACCCTTGATTTCGGCTCAGGTCATGGTCTCGCCATCATTAGTTCAAGCCCCATGTCAGGCTCTGTGCTGGATGTGGAGCCTGCCTAAGATTCTCTCTCTTCCCTCTCTCTCTGCTTACCCCTTCTTGCCCATGCATGCATGCTCTCTCTCTAAAACAAACAAGCCAACCAACCCACAAAGCCGTGATGAATATTAAATATATTTTGAGAACTCTGCAACAACTATAATGTAATATAAAAATACCTGTGATTTTTGTTGGTGACAAATCACAGTTACTACTATTTATTGCCTATTATAATCATTGACAAAATATTGAATTTCAGTTATTTATTTGTGGTATTATAGACATAATTTTTCCTGTTTAATTTTATGGACTCCTTGATCCTTTGACTCCAAAGATAAGGACCCCTTTTCAAAAGAGTTCAGCCTATGCAACTGAAAGGATATGGACGCAATTACTGAGGTTTGAGCGAAAAAATCCAAAGTTCATTTTTGGATATGTTGAATTTGAGATGTCTGTTTTATTAGTTAGGTTTAGATTCGGTAAAAGTAATAGGAAAGTCCCAAATGCCAGGGGCTTAAATAATATAAACACATAAAAGTCTGACACAGACGGGCATGATGTTCTACAGTGTTAGGAATCCAGGATCCTCCTGTCTTGTTGCTCCGCCAGGTGTTTTTCAGTCTCCAAGTTCCCTCTTTGGTACAAGATGGCTTTGGGCCTGCAGTCATTATATCCATTTTAAATGCCTCCAACAGAATTCTGGAAAACAATAAATATTTGTTAAATGAATATGATACAAATACAAATGCAATCCTCTTCCTAGAAATAATAGTGTAGGTTTAAGAGCAGATGAGATTTTTAAGAAAGAGAGTAGTTGTATCTGTGTATGTGTGTGTGTGTATAAAAACATATATATTTGAGATTTTTTTCTTAAAAACCCAATTTTATACCTAAAAGCTTATGTGTATGTGTGTGTATACATTCTCATGCGCCACACTCACACAAGTAGAAGGGCCCACATTTAGAAGAGCTCTACACTTGGTTTAGTATTCTGCTATTGCCATCTTGAAATTTTTCCTAATTTCTGAACATAAGACCTCACAAATTAGGCAGATGGTTCTGTGAACAAACTTTTCATTTGGTGATTTGGACCCCAGTCTTCACATTGTATTTTGTCTGTTGGGAAAAACGAAGCCATGATAAAATTTTGCAAATGGTCATGGACTATCAGGAGTGCATAGGCAAAATTGCAAGTTTTAGCTCCCACAAAAAGTCTTAGTTCCCATCAGATAACTTACATTTAAGATACACATATAGAATAACTCAGCATAAGCCAAACAGTTACCTTAAAAAACCATATTGTGACTTGGTGAAATCTAGGTTAATACAGCTTTACTGCATTCATTCACTACATTTACTGTAATTCAAAACAAAGAAATTCAACTCCCTTGCTTGTCAGAAAAGCCTCTTAAGTGAAATTCAAATTTTGAGACTATTCTGTCTATAATGATTGGCACCAAACAATAAAGTTTAAAAGAACTTGGCAGTAAAGACAAAGAG